>NC_092705.1:1244070-1541584 GCF_964275005.1 Diadema setosum
CACAGCTGTGTACTAATATTTCTGCATGTAATTGCTCTTTAACCTGTTGAGGATGAGTCCCGAGTATACTAAGGCAAGTGTCTATGGAATATGTGTGTTGTAGCAAAATTAGCCCGTCGTCAATGGGTTAAAGACTGGGTAGCATGGGGAGACATTGATGGCCCAAATCAATCTTCATTCACCACATCAAACAGGGGCGGATCCAGGAATTCTGTAAAGGGGGGCGCAACTAATATTTCTGGTGCCACTTCCGGGTTTCATTTCATTTTTCTCTTTTTATTTCTTTTGTTTTTAATGAAAAATAAAGGGGGGGGGGGCGTGTGCCGGTTGCGCCCCCTCTGGATCCGCCACTGTCAAAAAATGACGAATAGTGCCCGTCAGTGAATATGTACTTCACACTGTATGTTCATCGCTAAAGATTGGCACTTCTTATTCTTTGGCTGTGTGTATACCAGCGATAAAACTGTACTCAATTCATTACAGGGATTCTCAAATTATCTGAGCCAGGCCAGCCTTCCCTCCCCATGGCAAACATTTGCAGCATGTAACTTTTCCAAATTGGAGCCGACTGGCATTTTCATGGTATGAAACTTTCGTGAATTGCTGTTGGCATTCAATGCATTGAGTAGAAAAAAAACCTTTCACATGAATTTTACTTTTGTGTTTCTTAGCTCACGAAATTTGTGAAAGTTTCTTGCACATGAAAATTTCTTGTTTTACAGTATCCCCACGCTGCAGCCTGGTTTTTACTATAGTTGTCCCCTTTTCCCCCTCGGAACCATTCTCGAAAGTGAAGTATTGTATCTACACTGTATCTTGGCAAGAGAAGAAGTCAAATAAAATGATGGCACGGAAGAAAAACAACATGACTCAACTGAGTTGTATAACAGTTAATATTACTGGAGACAGTTACCTTCTGTTTGTGTGGATTCCAATAATTCACAACTCAAGGTATTGGATAGTTGTTGGCACTTGAGAGGACTGTAGACTAGTCTTTACGCATGAAGTGGTCATTTCCTGTTTGACTTCAGGATCACGGACATTTCCTTCTTTGTTCGCTCTCTCTCTCCTGCTCTTTTCCCTTTCTTTCTCTTTATAGTCCTCTGTGTAACAAGCCAACTTGGTGTACTTTGGGTATTCTTGCTTGTTTTTGTAAGGTTTAGTGAATTTTGCCTTGGTGACATGCCACCACTACTGTCAAGTTGACACAAGTAGCCAAGCTACAGTCTGCTGTGTGTGTGATGAATGCTTAATGCTGAGGTAAAGGGAATAGAGATCAGTTTCTCTATGGGAAGATGCTCAAAATGACGTGTCTTTACGAAGCCGAAAAGGAATGCCAAATATAGTCTGTTGAATCAAGCAGTGTGGAAGCGGAGATGAGTTGGACGAGAGGAAATCATCTTCCGTATCGCCTCTCGTATTCGGTGGTTGTTTGTACGATGCTGTTTCATCTCTTTCGTATTAGAGTGGATCTGGAGTGAAAGGAAATATGGGATATACGCTGTTGATGGCATGTTTGGATTATACCTGAGCGTCTTATTTGAGGAAAAATTTTGTGATTGAAATGAGGTCTCTTGTGGTGCATTGTCATCTTGTAGAATCATAAAGTTGTTGCGTATCAGTTTAACACATTGTTTGTGGGATGCTGGTGTTTCATGTACATGAATTTCATAGTGAAGTAGACTCGTGTGGAGACAATGGATTAAAGGTAGAACATAATTCTCATCAGGACTCAAAATATATCTTCCACCGTTCAAAATTTGCTAGCAGTATATCAAAAGGGTCTACCAAGAAACTTGTCAGAGTGATGCAATTTTGCATTCATTAGAGTAACATACATGAGCACATGTCAGTTGAAGATGAATTAATTTATTTTCTCCATAGCCAGCAAAAGGGATCACATAATAATTTTACATGGAATTTTAAACCTGGTTTTATATGGCAGTTTGCTGTTCCCAGAAATCTGTCAAAACGCTCAGAATAATGCAATATCAAAGTATGACCTTATACACAACACTTGAAAGCAGCAGAACAGGATGTGAGGTTTATTTTACTGGTGGACATTGAAGCTCATTTACCAGCAACAAAACTACGTCAGCCATGAGATCTATACAATTTTTCTTGGAATCTCTTTATTTTTTTTTTCTTTCTCTCTCTCACATTTCTATGGATGCATGTTCAGTGAGTATTCCAATGTTATTCCGTCATAAATGATAATATTTTATTCCTTAATATTACTCTAATATATAATTATCTCAAGCATATAAGTTCTGTTATGATGCTGAGTACAGAGTCATCAACCTGAATTGGCAAACTTTTCCTGATCTGTGTAGCCACATTCACACACACCTGAAATCATAGTTTTTGAAAGTCATTTTTTGCGATGCAATGCGAAACTAAATATTAATTCTTGTGTGTGGACACTAACAAACTGTTAACTGTCCCAATTTCACAAATCAGTCCCGCTTGTTATTTGTTTAAAAACTCTTACGATGATATGCCCTGCATGGTGTTTGTGAACGGCGCTTGGAGACTTCATGGATTTTTTTAGACTCATAATGCAACTTGCCACTGTTACTAGGTCTACACATTCGAATACCTGGGGTCATTTTTAGGTCACTATTGATTTAAAAAAGAAAAACTCTCGGGATAATTTGTCCTGCATGATGTGTGTGAACAGAGGCAAATTAAATTAATTTTTTTTTGCATCGTGATGCAAAAGCCGATAATAGTTACGTTCAGACGGCAGGCCCTAACCTCGAGGTTAGGAAACCTCGAGGTTTAGCTCTTGCCTCCTAACTACGACGTGTGTCCACACGACGAATCTTAACCTCAAGGTTACGAAACCTCGAGGTTATGCTTCTGCCCCCCCATAACTACGAGTGGGTCCCACTCGATGTTAAAACCACAAAACCGGAAGTTTCAGCCCACACTGCTAACAAGGCGTCTATGGACTCGCTTACAGGTACTCTTTTTCTCTGTCATGGTATGCAGGGATAGCACTGCACTGATGACTTTATGCCTTTATGAAGATATTCGTCGAAAACATTTTTTTTAGCACCGGAGAAGAATTATATAGAATATAGTAGCGAGTTCGACGTGTTCAGTTTCAGAGATCAAGCGCATGGGAAGAAAAGATGATGTTGTTGTGTCGTGCGTCATAGGTTTTTCACGTGTAGTGTATTTGTGGTGTACGTTTGGGAGGTTGACCCGGAAGCAGAGGGAAATTATGGGGGCTGGAGTTTACGGCGAGGTCACTCTTAACTTCGAGTTCGTTGTTTTTTGTGTCCACACGGTGCTTAACTACGAGTGGGGACCCCCCGCGGCTCGTGGTTAGAACACTAACCATAAGATTTCTCGTGGCTCGAAACATCGAGCAAACCTCGAGGTTTGCTAACTACGAGTGCGTCTTCACGGTCCCTAACTACAAGCTCTAACCTCGAAGTTTCCTAACTTCGAGGTTAAGGGCTCCCGTCTGAACGTAACTAATGCCTATGTGTGAATGAAACATAATATTGATTCACTCTTTTCTACATCCCCACAGTGGCTAGTTGGAAGAATTTGCAAATCACTTAAAGTTTTACTTAGAATTTATTGCAACTGGTTCAGTGAGCATGAACAGTTGATTGTGTATTATGTTTAAATTTTTAAAGAAAAACCTATTCCTAATTGCCATTTATCATGATATCTTTGTGTGAATGAAGGAAGAGGCCTGAAAGAGAAGTCTACATCATCTCAATAAACCTGACCAATCAGTAACTGTCCCCTTTAGAAACTGTCAATACCAAAATTGGATCAGTACGAGGTAGGAATCCTAGCAGGGGTATGCAAATTGGATTAATAATCCCGAGTCTTATTGCACTGGTAAATCTTCACTTCCTGCTGAAAGTGTAAGCCAATCTGTTAGGCTGCCCTCGTGGAGGTGAACCTCACTCCCTATATGAAAGTCCTTGGAGTATGATGTTATTCCTTTGGTGTAAAAAACAAGACAAAATAAAAGGAAAATAATGGTGTGAATGCAAACCACCTTTCAAAGGGTACAGTAGGCCTACTGGATTGGGCTTTATGCATTCATTACAAAGAAATAAAGGCATGAGATAGTGACCCTGAATCAGCAGCAATTTATTGCAAGTTTGCTCAGCTAAGAGATGAATCTCCACATTCTGAAGCTGTTGTATTAACTTGTGAAATTGTATTATGAATCCATGGAATGATCACTTTAATATTCTTAGATATAATGCTAGTACCTTTAGGCTGGGAATACTGTGAGCAGAATAGGGTATAGTAGTATCAACCTCAATGTTCAGACATACTTTCTAATACCCAGAGGCACATCTGGTGTTTATTGGAGTGATAGATATCAAGGAACTTGTCAATGTCTAAAGTCTAATGGAGCCTGTCTAATTACTGAGTGAAAGTGTAGGGAATGTTAGAAGTGACTTTCTTGGTAAAAAAAAAAAATGTGTCAGGACGTAGGGAGACTTAATTGAATTATGACCTCAGGTGTGACATCATCCATGAGTTATGATTGATGTGGGTTTTATGGTATCACCAAAAGATGAATTTGTCCCGCATACCCACCAGGGGAATGGTGCTATCTTAGCTCACTTTAGTCCAGATACTGGGCAAGTTTTATTTCTGCATTCCATTTTCAATACAGTCCTGTCGTCAGAGGGTAAGCCTTCATTAGTAGCTCTCAAATGTCTTTTGAATTAATTCTAAATCATTTAGTTTGACTGTTGCTGCTGATTTCATATCACAAACAGTGCTAATTCTGAAATCCCTGGAAGTATTCTATAAAACATCTTCCTATAACTGTAGCTCTGAGTAGACTGAGTGCAGCTTGTATGCCCATCATCAATATTTTTCAATCAAAATTTCATTTCATGGGTAACCATGACAGCACAACTCTGTTTTCTCACAGTTTATTGGATTGCTGTGGATATTTTCATTTTTCCATAGCCAGGGCTCAACAATGAATTTTTGGGTGCTGTTCGTTATTCCAAAGGTTCGCTATTCCGAAGGTTCGTTATCCTGAAGGTTTGTTATTCCGAAGGTTCGTTAATCCTAATCACACAAATTCCCAATGCCTAGAGGTTCGTTGATCCGAAAATGAAAAAGGGTTCGTTAATCCGAATATGAAAAAGGGTTCGTTAATCCAAACATTTGTGGCGTTATTCCGAAGGTTCGTTATTCCGAAGATTTGTTAATCCGAAAATGAAATTCGTAATAACGAACCTTTGGAATAACGAATCTTCGGACTGAAGAGCCTTCGGAATAACGAACCTTCGGAATAACGAGCTGTAACCAAATTTTTGTGGGGGCTAGTTTCACGTCACATGAAATGTGCAAAAAATTTCCACAATACAATACTGTATATGCCATATATTTGGCGAGACTAAATTTTCATGAATCGAGAATTTCCAACGATTTCGCGAGTGGTTAAATTCGCGATTGTGGAGTTTTGTACTGAACAGAGAAGAGTACACGCGTACGTCACATTCACATCGGGATCAGAGTCAATATTTTCGTGTGTCTTTAATTTCGCGAATAGCACCTGACTCGTGAAATTCGCGAAATATTTGACGTATATGGTAGTTTCCACATTCACAGTATGCTGCTTTAACCTGTAGAAAATTAGTCCCAATTATCAAATACTTGGGCAGGTGTCTATAGGGCTTTTTACACTTGTGTTTCTTAACCCCGGACTTTCTCTGACCCAGGACTATCGTTAGTCCCGTACCAATTTTTCAGCTTTTTACACTCGCCAATTAGTCCCGTACTATCTCTTGTCCGGGGCTAAGGAGAAAACTGACCTTTTTACACTCGTATTTCTTAGCCCCGGACTTTCCAAACCACATGAATATTCATAATTACGCTGTGTACTGTACACGTACACGCACGCACCGGCAGCACTTGATTACCTCGTTTCTGATTGGTCAGTGAGGGTCGGACTTCGTCTCCGTCGCTTAGCCCAGGATTATTTTTACGTTCTGTTTACACTCACTTGCTTGGCACCGCAATTGCGGTGCTAGCACCGCAATTGCGGTGCTAACCCCTGCTATTTTGCAGGGCCAGATAGTACCGTACTATCGGTGGGGCTAGCCCACTTTGGCAAAAACGAGTGTAAACAGAAAGTGGGCTAAGGATATTCCCGTACCAACGGTGGGGCTAAGGCCCCCCCTTAGCCCCACCGTTGGTCCCGGGCTAAGCAAAAATTTACAAGTGTAAAAAGCCCTTATAGGAAATGTCTATAATAGCAAAATCGGCTCCACCTCTACAGGTTAATAACTTTTTAGATACAGTTTGAAGAATATGAAATGTGATTAAAGAGTCAAGACTCTTCAAAAAGTAAAGACTCTTGAAGAGCAAAGGTCAAGTAAAAGGCCAAGTGGCTGGTAACTTCAAAACCAGGCTATTGATGATCCCACAAGTCACATCACACTTCACATTTGTGATCACATGTGATCATTATCACATGTGATCGAGTCGAGTGTGTGATAAAATAATATTGCTATTATCCCATATGCAGAGCCACATGCTGGCCCTTATTATTGACAATGATTCATGATGTGTTGACTTCATGATGAGCAAATATGGTGGTGGGGATGGTTCAGGAGTCATAATGACAAAGACAGGACTTTGTGTCCTGATCAATGTCAGATGATACTTACAGGTGTCATCGCTTTTTGTGGTAGGTTTATTAAAGGCATGATCTTTACTGTACCTCTTTGATCAAACAATGAGTGTAATCCACCTGCAATATCATACTACACTGTGTGTGAACTCCAAGCATGGATGTGAGGCATTCAAATTTACTGAACACCAATTAGTGGTCATATATATGTCTAATGAACTATTTATGTGGGTGATTTCACATTGATGTCAAATGAAGAGGACTTTTGTGTTAGATGACTCTTCCTGTAAGGGTCAATGGTCACAGTGATGGACAAGTTTGCGTTATATGCTTTAAAGATGACAACCACAGGCATCACTATAGAACTATAGGCCTTTTCAGTTTTAAAGGGGATGGCTAGTAACCGATCAGTGGGAATCAGTGGGAATGCTGAGGGATGATTGTTCCAATCTTTGTGGGATTCATTTAAGAGTACATTATATACATGTATCTACTGTTGTGTGAAAATTATTTGCTTCAGAACGGTCTCATATTCAAGTAATGTGCAGATTAATGCCCCGTCACTGACCAGGCACGCTAACCTGGAAACATTAAACTGCACATTACTTGAATATGAGACCATTCTGAAGCAAATAATTTTCACACAACAATAGATATATAATGTACTCTTAAATGAATCCCACAAGGATTGGAACAATCATCCTCCAGCATTCCCACTGATTCTCACTGATCAGTTACTAGCCATCCCCTTTAAAGTGTGGGTCATAACTGGGGGCTTCCAAAATAAGGAAAAAATATGATTCAGTGGGTTAAATGCATTGCTACAGTATACCAGTACATAAAGCATTCCAGTAGTCTATTTTATATTTTCTTTAATTACTTTGATCATCACTTTTTCTCCTACAAATGTGATCTTGTGAAAGCATCTCATGCAATAACTGAGATATGACTTCAATTTGTTCTGATCTTTCCAGCTGTTCGATTGGATTATTCATCAACATTTGTGACAAAAACTGATTGCATTTCAAGACCACTCCTTCCCCCTCCCCCACCCCCTCTCCCCTCCCTGCCCCTCCCCACCCTCTGGCTTTCCTCCTTTCCCTTCCCCATCCGCACTCCCCCCCCCCCTCCTCCCCACAGCTCAGGAAGCTCTGCCAATGACATCCACTACCTGCAGAACATGAAGAGAGTAAAACCTGCTATGATTACATGCCTCTGTGTAATATGTCTGGAATTTAAGTTTTGGCTCAGCAGCCTGTCCATGAACTTAATCTCTTCCTCTCCCTCTGTCCCTGTAAAGCCAAGTCATACCCCGACATAAACTTATTTCCACATCATGCCGCAGGAGACTTGGCCGCAGACTCTTCGAGAAAATTATTCCCACTAGCCAAGCCCTGAATCAGCCTCTGATTGTTGCAGTATGTGCCGTGCTGCCGAATTCAGGGATGGATTGTTACAGTATTTCCTTGCCAGCAGACCCCTTTGTCGTGATCCGAAATTTATCCTCTAAGCACACATAGGTGATGGTCATACAACAGGAGTGGCGGAAAATTGGGATGCCTGGAACGCATTGTATGTGAGAGTTGTGTGTGTGTGTATATTTGGACGTGGATGTAGGATACAGATCCCGCGAGGTATTCATACGTGGTGCTGAGGATAGCAGGCTGGGAAAAAAAAGAAGCAGACTCATGAGCGTGACTGGATGCACATCTTTGTTCATGTGCTGGAGCAGTGATGCGCATACATCTAACCCAACAGATCGCCATGGTGATGGATGGTTGAGAGGAGACAGGAATAGCAAGTTTGTGTTAGACTGATGACCAATAGACTGTGTTTACCTTGCAGGTCATAAATACCTGCATTTCTTCCTGAGGCAACTTTACAAAGTGATAGCAGGCTAAGAATTGGTGTAGTCTCCTCCTATTGGGGAACACTCTTGCACCTGTACAACCTGTACACGAGGGAGAATTGGATGTAGACTCAAAACATCCATGGTTTGAACATTCAAAATGGCCTCCCTGGTAACGTGGGTCCTATCGTCGAGCTTGGAAGCAGCCGATTTTGCCGAGATACTCTTCTGGCCCGCAGATATCCGTAAGCTTGGACTGTCCAAATTAGGTATGTACCCCGTCCAGCCAATAAGGTGATATCACCCTGCAGTGCTGGACATTGTGTGGAGCTACTGCTCTCATCATCTTGTGCGTACAGTGTACATGGTGTACACAAGATATTTAGTGTTGTGCAATGCTCAGAAACTGCTAGTGGTATGCAGGCCGTAGTAATTTATGTGTAGCTTAGAAGACCATGAAATGCATTAACCTTGAATTACACTCAGCAGACTGATACACTCAATGAATGGTGTCGATAGCCTTCATTTCAGACTGTTTTGTGATATTTTCTGTGAGATTTCCCTATAAGCATTCCATGGATTTGATACTCTCACATACATGTACGTGTATTTTGCAGCAAGGTCACTTTCATTTCATATACTCGCAAAGATACTTTTGTTTTTTGCATGTTTTTATTACTCAAGTTAGCAAACCACATTTATGAAAAGATTAGTTTCAACAGCCATGCTGTTTTTTGCATTGTTTTTGTATGTGTGTCTGTGATCTATGCCTTTAGCTATAGGCCTATATGATATGTTTTGATTATTGTCAAACATTTGTTTGTGTGGTAATATATTTCATACTTCATGGTCGTATTCAGTGTAATTCTAACTTTTCTCTTACATATGTCTGGATGTGCTGCTTTTGTGCTGATGTAGGCCCTTTAATCATTGTGTTCATTTGATATGACTTGCTAATCACTTTAATGATGATGTGGAATTTACTATGTAGAGCTATGTGACAGAAAGCTACCAAGCTACATCGTAATAAGATGCCGTCGAGAAACAATATAGGCAGGATTGAGCTACCGTGAAACAATAAAGATTTATTGTCCATCGCATCAACGGCATATTAAGGGGAAAAAAAAAAGAATGGTGGGTTACACTTTGAATTACTACAGGGACACAGTATGGGTAGTTATCCAGCTAAGTTCCCTGCTTGCAAGTGTGATTGAAAGTCAAAATGCCATCAATTATTATGATGTAAGAGATATGTGCACTACCCTAGTACATGTATGTAAATGCTGAATGTCAAAAAGAAATAGGAGTAAGGCAGGCTTCTTTATGTGGTTATAGCATTCAAGAACAGGGCAAGGAATTACAATGTAAATCTAAGCATGCGTGTAATTGCTGCTTGGTGCATCGTGTAGTTCTGGAGTATATTTTTATAATATTACATACAGGCCCCACCTTGATTTCTTAGCCTTTTCACATCAATGGAATGAATGAACACTGCAGTTTCAGTGACATTTCTGAGTGACAGTGTCGTTTTGTATTATTCTCAAATATGTCTTCATTACACTTCAGTGAGTATTACATACAACTACAAGACTAGACATTGATGCCCCATTAAATTGAGTTAGCCCCCTATTCAGACGCATGCCATTTTATATCAAAACTTGATAACGAAACGTCTAAAGAATCATCGTATAGCCGACACACTGTTCAGACACTAATTTCGACCATTCTTGGAAACATCGTCTAGATGTGGTGCAGTTTCCCACTGCACATGCTGTTATAGTCATGAGTGACGGCTGTTAGGATGTGGGGTCACCTTTCGTGCATGCTCCCATTAAGCCCCGCCCAGTTATACCGTTCTATAGTCCCCATACATTCAGATGCACACGGAATGCTGATTCATTATCGAGTTCTAGATCGAAACAATGCTCTGATGGATGTTTCGCTATACGTCATTTTGTTATACTTCAGCGTTCAGACGTATAAATTCAGCGTATAGTTATACCGTTTTGGTATAGCTATTCCGTTCTGGTATAATTTTTTTTTTTTTTGCGTCTGAATGCCCTGTAGTACTATCAGATAAACTGCCACTTATCAGGCTTATTTCTTATGTTTGTAAACAAACCCAGAAGATATTGTTGAAAACAGTGTAAATAAATGCAGTGCAAATTTTCATTTCATATTGACACTGCATATAGACATACTATGCCTGAGTGTGTATTGTTGTGTACTGTACGAGCTGAAATTTTCGCGGTGGTTTTATTTTCGCGAATTTCGCGAATCGGCTTTGAACCGCGAAAATAACAACACGCGAAAATAACAACGCGCTAATAGCTAAGTTCAGTTAGACCCTCGCAACTGCGAAATTAACAACACGCGAAAATGTCCTCCAAGTAGCAATTCGCGAAAATATCTGTACGCGAAAATTTCAGCTCGTACAGTATGTACACTGTATGTGTGTACATGTGTGTGTGTTTGTGCATAATCATGTTGACATATCAATATGGCAGCTATATTGGGCAGAATATCGATTAACATTGTGACAGAAAAAAAAAGAAGAAAAATCCATGAAAAAGATGTTCTGTGAAAGGATTACTGTCTAGATAAATTCAAAGGAGTCCCGTTCCCAGTAATGACTGCATGACATTTTGTACAGCAGTGTTGTGTACTTGGCACTGCAGGTACTGTATATGGCACTGTGGTTATATGTGTTAAAGTAGGTCAACTCTCTTTACTGATAAGCATGGATAGTCTCCTTTTTTTAGTCTCCTTTTTTTTAGTCTCAATATGTGTGTCTCCTTATCAGAAAAATTCTGTTTCAATTTTTAAAAGACCATTGTAAAGATGTAATTAAAACTTCTCAGAAAGATGACCATCACAATGTGATCTAAAATATGATTGGTATGGTTGCATTTTCTTTTATCATGCAAATTAAAATTTCATAATTGTCGGTTCTACTAGACTTCTTGAAATAAACTGTAAGCATTGTACATAGATTGAAACTGTATCAATATATCAATAATATCAATGCTGCTTAGTAAAGGAGACCTCGGGATGATTTTCAGACTTCTGCATTTGAACAACTATGAATTACAAATATGTAGTTATACCGAGTACAGAGTTTCAGAATTTGTAGTGATTGGGTTGAGGAATAAGAATGTTTTCAACATTTACAACAAATTGCAATGAACAAGGATGATGACATGGCAGCCTCACCATAAGAATGCATGAGTGGGGTTCAAGGAAGCAGAACAAAAGATGGCATGCATACATTCTACTGTACACATGTGAACTTGTTAAAGGACAAGTTCACCTTCATAGACACGTGGGTTGAGTGAATGCAGCAATAGTAGAATACATCAGTGAGAGTTTGAGAAAAATCGGACAATCCATTCAAAAGTTATGAATTTTTGAAGTTTTTGCTCAGTCACGGCTGGATGAGAAGACTACTAAAGCTTGTGATGTCACATGTGTACAACGATATAAAAGAAAATTCAACGTATTTTCACTTTTCTTGCATAACAAAATGTCACTTGACTTCTCTCTTTCAGAAGGCAGGGGGAATAATATTACCCTTAACATACGTCAGTAACAAGTTGAAGAAATGTGCACTTTATCCAAAAAGTAAAGTTTTGTGAAATTCTCTTTTTATTTTCCTTATATCGTTGTATGCATCTGACATCATACACTGTCGTAGTCTTCTCATCCGTCAGTGATTGCGCAGACACTTTAAAGATCAATAACTTTTGAACAGATTGTCAGATTTTCCCCAAACTTTCACTGATGTGTTCTACTAATATTGCTGCATTCTTTCAGCCCACATGTCTATGAAGGTGAACTTGTCCTTTAAGCAAGTGGTATTGTAATGGAATTACACTGATACATTTCTGAAATATGTGAGGCTCCTATGTCATCAACACTGTTCAGTGTATAAATTTGTTTAAGATTTTCCAGAGTATTGTTTCTCTGCTCAAGGACTACAATAAATTCCACATCACATGGAGCTATCAATTTATGTACTACATGATGTGAAATAATGAAAAATCGTCTGGAATGCCCCTTTAACCCGTTAAGGACAGTTTGACTTTGCTACAACACGCATTTCCCATAGACACCTGCCCGAGTATATGCGGGACTCGTCTTCAATGGGTTAAAGTGTGTCAATCATCAGACAAATGCACCTTCTGCTTCTAAGCTAGTATCTTGTTATTTGATTGCCACTAGAACTTGGTGCACTGTACCTGCAATCATTAGTTTGAAGTGGTTTGTAGTTGATTGTACTTAATGCCTGGGTTAGCATCTTATAAGAGCACTATTTAAGCACTTGATGGTAGTTATATAGAAACAGCTTATCAAGAGTAAATATTTCTGAGTATCTTTCAACAGCGCACCAAATCTTCACTTCAAAATTTTTGACAAAAAGTTTCTGTGGGAGCAAGAACTTCCACTCATAGCAATTTTCACAGAAGTGTCAGTTTTGATGGTTAAAGAATGCTAATTTTAGCTTCTTTGTCCATTTTCCCACAAGCGCTTAATGAATACTCATAAAGCTGAAGCAGGCAAGTCTAAGTGAGAGAAATGTTGAAATTCAGTAAGTAAGAAGAATCCCCCCACCCCCACCATATTGCTGGAATCGCAGTAAATTTCAGTGAGGAAAAATCTGTTGACAATTTCAATAATGATGCTACAGGCATGGTGAGGTATGGATGAATAGTACTGTAGATGAATTCCTAGAGGCAGCCATCTGTACACAAATGTCAACTTAGGACCATTGTAATGTCAAAAAAAAAAATACATTCTGTTTCTCCTTTCAAGTGATTCAATTCATGATTGACATCAAAGTAGAAAAAAAATAGAAAAAAAAATGATACAACCACACAATCAGTGTATAGTATTCAAGAGGAAGGTTTCACAACCTCTGATGGTCTTTGAGGTGCAAGTGTTATGTTTATGATATTCTCCCCCCCCCCCCCACCCCACCCCTATCCCCACCAGTATTTCTGGAGAGATGAAAAGGGGTCAATCCCTGGGGTTGGGTCATCTTTTGTTACATACTAGAACTCAAAATCCAGGCCTTAAGGCAGATATCTGCCAGTAATGACTTCAGAAAGAATACATTATCCCACCAAGTTGTACTGCTCAGGCATCGTGGGTATTACAATTTCAGAATGGAGAATTTAATGCCAATGCTATAATATGAATATGATGTCCATGTAACAGAGGTAATGAAATTGATTTGCAGTGCAGCATATCTATTAAAGATTATTGATTTAAGCATGCATTACTATAGCAGGGGGCAAGGTTCATATAGACACAAAACAAAACTTAACCACATTTGATATGATCTCCATTGCAGAATGAAATATATTTCAGTTACATGGACATCATGCAATTTGTTGACCTAACCCAGTGGATTGGCCCTAAAATAATGAGACTTTTTAGAAGTGAATAAAAAATGACATTGCAGGTTCTTCCTTCTTAAAAGAGTTTGTTGCCCTTGGACCTCTATTTGCAAGTGTGGACTTCTACTTTTTCATGAAGTGATATCTTATTTTAGATGCAGCCTCACTTTCTTCCTCTTCCTCTCTTTCTTCTTATTAAAACAATATCATCATTGTCTTGGCTGTATATCATTCCCAAGCTTACAATATGTTTGGGTGTGATGAGCACTGTTCCCAAATATTAAGCTTTTCTTTATTTATTTTTCTTAACCCTGAACAAGGTGACATGGTAATAGCTGTATAGAAGAAAAAACAACCAATTTTACAAAGGTTGGCAAATGTTAGCTGGCTGTTTCCATGTTGCCAGCACAGGTGGTTCCAACATTGATTATCTGTGTCCTGGGGCCCGTTTCATAAAACTTGTCATCAGTGACAAGTTGTCATAGATGTGACAAGCTACTGAAATCCTTGCATCTGATTGGCTGAGAGCTAATTTGTCATAGAAATGTGGCAGTTGTCACTGATAACAAGTTTTATGAAACAGGCCCCAGATCCAGTGCATTTGTGCAGCTTCACATTGCGAGGTATTTCTAAGATTGACCCAGTGTGTCTGAGCAGCTCATTTATGTTGGCAGTCCTTGCGACTTTAGCGATCAATGTGTTGCCAATTTTCGCTGTTTTCTTACGTTGACACCAATTTTCTTCCTTACGTAATTGTCAGGTGGCATTGATCAGTGCCAAGAGGGAAATTAGACACCTTGAAGTGGAACACCAATATTTGTTTGTTTGTTTGTTTGTTTGTTTGTTTATTTGTTTTGTTTTGTTTTGTTTTGTTTTTTGCCAACAGCATTGAAGGAACACAAACTTTGTCTTCATTTAGAGTGCCAAGTTGGCATTTATTTATTTCGTTTTATGCATACATGGTGGCCCCATCAGTAATCAAATACTGTTTTCCAGAGGGCCCTCTAAACAAACACATGTATACAAGGTAACAATCATAACAAATAGAATACACATAACTCACTACATCTGACAGAGTAGAACAGTATTTGTTGAAAATAAGAAAATTAGGAATGAAACTAAAAGTAGCAGTTTGCAACCAGGATTTAAAAAGAAGAAGAAAAAACCTTGATGAATGAGCATACAAAGAATGGACCCCCCCCCCCCCTCCCATGATGATAAGTGATGAATCACATAATATGTTACTTAACTCTTGGAAATGGGCGTTTAAGGAGGTTCACAATATAAAGATTGGTTTTGCTATTGTTTGTGAACATTTATGCACAGTGACAAAATTAATTTGTGTAAGACAAAGTGACAATGCATCTAGATGCATTTAGGTCTCTCTTGCAACCACATGCACACTGACTCTTTTGTTGTTGTTTTTTTCATGATTGAGAAGCCATGCACGAGTTTCTTTAATCACAATTTATTGTAATAAATTATCATCCCAGAGCTTAGGTTGGTGAGATGGTTGCCCAGAGAATGACTTGAACATTATTAACCCATTAAGGATGGATTAATATTGCTACAACCCGCATTTCCCATAGACCCTTGCCCGAGTATACTCAGGACTCGTCCTCAGCGGGTTAATGTTGTCCTCATCTGTTTATGTTTTTTGACACTGTTATGTCAATAATGAGATGTGGTACTGTCTCATGAACTATTAAAGGCACATTGTCTCAGTGTTGGATATAGTCAAATGCGTATGCGGGTGCACGGCGCAAGTTTCCTATAGAGACCTACGCTATCGACTCCTCTTTAGCGCTTACGCTGTGACCCATTTCCCAGAGTCCGAAGAAGTCTGATCCACTGCAGTCAGTGGTCCGATCACAGTTCGGCTCATGGTTTGGCTGAGGGGGATGACAGCTTTAGCAAACTTCTTTTGTGATGTTATAATAAGAAGCACATATGCACGCACCCTGGCATTACTACAGACTGCGTGATGCGCAGAGAAGACAATGAAGGCAACGTTACCTAGCAACACCAACGCGCTTTACTCTTGATGACAGCTAAACTTCGGCAATCTTCAAATCAATGCTAATGGTGATCGGCAGTCTCATCAACAGCGCCCTCTACACTACCGGGACTATGCGCCTTTAAAGGTTTCAAAGCTAGCTACCAAGAAAGCAGGACATCAAGCTACTTGAATGCACTGATTCATCATCACTAATAACCCTTACTGAAATACCACACAGTATCAATACATGGTGCACCTGTTTTATAGAATCAGAGGGTTAAACATACCATTGATGGTTTTGTTGTGATTGAAATGATAGACTATGATATATCATAGCCATCCCATAGATGAATATCTTGCCATTTTGTGTATAAGTGTAAGGTACTGTTTACGGCATATTATATTTAGCGAGTCTAATTTTTTGCGAATCAGGACTTTCCAACAATTTCGCGAGTGGTTAAATTCACGATAGTGAATTACAGTTTTGAATGGGGAAATGCATAGTGTACATGACACATTCATGTCGGCACCAGAGTTGATTTTTTTTGTGTTTATAAATTTGCGAATAGCACCCAATTTGCGATATTTGTGAAATAAAAACCTTGTGAAATATTCAGCATATACAGTAGATGAACCCCCCTCCCCTGGAAAAAAACAAACAACAGAACAAACAAACACACCCATGCA
Organism: Diadema setosum; assembly: GCF_964275005.1. NCBI lineage: Eukaryota > Metazoa > Echinodermata > Echinoidea > Diadematoida > Diadematidae > Diadema > Diadema setosum. The sequence goes on from NC_092705.1 coordinate 1,260,642, forward strand.
AAAAAAAAAAAAAAATGTTTTGTGTTTTTTAATAGGAAGGGCTATGTCTGAACTGACATCTGTTCATTATTGCAGTTAATTAAAATCTGTAGTGGACTACACAGATGTTGCACACTTCATGGTAAGTGAACCTCATGGTAGTGAGTTTTATGATCATATCAGATATTGTCAACAAGGCTCATATGATGAAGGGGTAGGGGAAGAGAGATTATTTCATGTTAAACTTATGTCCTGACTCTTAGTAATGTGTGGATGTGGAACATTTTTCTTTTGATAAAGTTATATGATAATTTGAGGGAAAATCCAGAATTTCATTTTGGACAACTTGCCTTTCCTCAGACTGAAAAACTGTCATCAGAGGTAATGTGTCAGCAAACCTGAGATTCCTGTTTTATTTTCTGTACATTATTATTTGCTTGACTCATATACTGGTAGATATGAAAATAACACTCGTGAAGTAGCTGTACACTTTGCAAGTAATAGAAGACAGTAAAAATCTTGAAAGTTAAGCTGTGAAAACATATTATAGTGTACATGTACATGTACATGCACCTTGTATAGGATAACAGATGTCTTTAATATAGACTACACTTACAGTGGTATGGATTTTTGTGTAATTTTGACGAAAGTGAACCTCGATAAAAGTGATGTGCGGGAACAGACTTTCTCCACAGAGTTCTGAGAAAGTCCTCTGGGGGTGGCGACAGATGGTTCACACGTTACCGTGACGATGACGTCTTAGGCATCAGTGTCAACAAGAGGATGCCACCACCAACCGTGTCATCCTGTATCACATGGATGAAGCTTTGCGGCTCTGTGTACGCACAGAAAATGGCAGTATATAGGATAGGCTTGGATAGCTTCTAATTATCGTAGCCGGCTTGTGTAGCACCTAGCTCATTTGCCAACACATGACTCATGAATGAACATTCATAAGTAGTTGAATAGAGTTTATGCATGCAAATGTATTAATTTTGATGAAAATTCTGCTATTCATAACTGTCATGCATTTCTTTACACCAATGATTGTGTGATACATGAAGGCTTGTCTAACATAACTGCAACTTACCCACAAACATGCACAACTTTACTTAGAGTATGACAAAAATAGCACATTTGTGAGCTCCTTGAAATCCCCATTCAAAGAAATGCTTACAAATTTTGATCATACAGTGGACAACACCATTGGTTGTTGTCTTTTTTTTTATAAATAAAGAAAATTAAATTTTGTTGAAAGTTTAAAAAGATAAGGGTGTTAATGCCATATTAAAAGGTTAGTGGTGCCTTAATGCCCTTATCTTTTTTAACTGATGATATTTTCATTTTCTAGCATAATGAAAGAGCACTATAACTACAAACGTGTACCTCTTTCATACCCCTTTTATACTGGGCGTTAGCTCGCTTCAGGTGCGAGCTAACTCTCAGTATAAAAGGTCGAAAAATAGTTAGCCCGAGCTAAAGTTAGTCCGCTCTAGGGGGGTGGATCAGGTCAGCATCAGGTCCGAGCTAACTTCAGTATCAAAGGTACGCGAGTTTAGCTCGAGCTGAGTCCACTGACCCGTGACCGGAAATCGTGTACGGTGCTTCAGGGTTGCCAATATGTATTACGTTTACTGCTGTACTGTTGCCACCGGCGTGCTATGTATTATGCATCGCATGCACTGGTGTTAATAGTATTTTATACACTGCTGTCACTGTTCGCTGTTCAGTGAAACTCCCAGTGAACTCTTTGAAGTAGCAAACGGCATGATTAAATCTTGAGAAACCAAAAAATAGACTGGTGCAGTGTGTACACTATAGGATGCCGATGACTGGGTGAATTTCGCGAGTAACGTATAACAGCGGAACTTAAAGTCGTGGGCAGTATAAAAGGGGTATCAGAAAGCAGAGGAATGATATTAACTGTAACATTTATGTCAGTAACAAGTAGAGGGAATGTGAATGTAGTTTTAAAATGAAACATCTGGAAGCACCTTTACTGCATTTTCATGCTTTATAGTATATATATTGCTGTTTTCATTGTGCTAAATTTTTGCATTCTGTGCAAGAGCTCAGTTTTCAGCTCATTAACTTTTCCCTGTAAGAGATGCTGTGAAAGTGAGTTTCTTGTGATTCCTACTATGGGCCATTGACACCCTCATACATAGAAAACTGCAAGATTCATGTGAATGTCAGGTATGTGTGGGGGTTGTTACCTAGCACAAAGAAAATGACATATCGTCGTTTTTTTTGTTCCTTTTTATCTGTGGCCTTGAGGCTAAGAATGCAAAAATAGGAAAGTGACATTTGATGGATCACATGATTTAAAAATCCCTTTTGATGCCACAACATCCTTTATGCAGTCACTAGGAGGCTAGGCAAGAGCTTTTCATCATGAAAACAAGACTTCAAGCTCAAGATGTGTTACCGAGCCAGATGAAATGTGATACTGTCAGTTCAGAAGCAGAAGGATGTAACTACCCAAGTTCATCAAGTAGTAGCACTGTTCTTGCAGTTAGATGACATCTTGCAGTAGGGAGTCCACAGGCTAGTTTTCTACTACGAGGATGGATCCATCGTTGTGTGAAAATAAAATGCATCAATCACCACTCTGGTGCCTCATGAAGTATATTTAGTCCTGAATGTTGCGCATGATGTGGGAGGATATAACTTTAAAAGCCAAAGAAGCAATTTCCAAACCAAAAAAGGCAAAGTGGATCGGAAAGAAGTTGACTGACTTCTACTACTTTCAGGCTCAAAATAGTGGTTTCATGTGCTGCAAATAGTGCAATAGTTAAATGTTCCCTCATGTAGCCCTCTCCAAAATGAGCCTGGTTGTGCATGTGGCATCATTGCATCTGTTCCATCTATCCTGTGCTAATGTAGACATGCAATTTATGAATGATGGGCCGTGAAATGTTGTATTGTCTGTCTGCTCTTTTGTTCAACTTTCTTTCCAAGGACCATATGAATGCAAAACATATACTGACTGTCCCTCATCTTTTATTGGTAACGTGATCATTTACATTTTCCTACACTGTGCCCCAAATCAAAGTATATCAGTCTCCGGTCCAGTTACAATGACTGCAACTGAGGCAGCCTATTCTGATATTCCCCACAAGGGCAAAAACATGCTCTTTTATGTCTAATCCAAGTATTTCAGTAGACTTGCATGTTGTCTATCTCCGTGTGTCTGTGTGTGAGCCTGTCTGTGTGTCATAGTCTCTTTTCCTTTCTCTGTCACACACACACACACACACACACACACACACACATACACACTCTTACACAGATGGAGGCACTGATTTGCAAGATGAATTAAATCTGGAAGCAGATAATAAAATTGCCAAATATGTATCACGGAGGAACAAAATGTGGGAGAGGGATCGGAGGGATCTGGGGCAAGCCTCGTCAATTTGTTCACCATCGATGACACATCATCAACAGTTGTACTCTGATAATCAAAAAGTGTTACCAACAGTTGTATCTTTCAGATTAGTAGCATAGATTACCAAGGCCATGTATTATGTGGATATTCCAATGCTATTGGTGTCGCACCTCCTCAACCTCTATAAATACCTAACACGCACTCCTGGTAAAGCGAGCGATGCCCTACTCGAATCAATTACTCATTTCACACCAGTGCCTTCGTTCTGCGGGAATCCACTGTTAACCAACAGAAGCAGCGGAGTGAGGATTGTTTCTCCCGAAGACAGCTGGCGACGACAGATTAGCTCTCCTCCGGACAGCCACATGTGCGGGGGTTAGAAGTGCCGATGTCATTGGGGGGCATTGTCGTACTCTGCGTTTCCAATTGTTGTTCAAGCGACGGAGAGCAAGAGAAAGAAATTGTTAATTGATATCTTCCCCTCCTCACCCCCTCCCATTTCCCCTCGGAACGATGCGAGACCCACATGCGGGGAAGGAAGCATTAACCGGAAAGTCTTGTCCTCTGACAAGTAAGCGTGTCGATTGAATTCCACGATCATACGCCAGCTTGATGAGTTCTACGTGTGACACACACCGGTAGAGTAGCAGCCAGGAATATCTTGATGTTCATCATTTGACTGGATGTAAAATTTGAAGTGATGGATGTGGTATTGGGTGATGGTAATTCATTATGTTCTTGACGTCTGGAAAGTGATATGGAAGATGGTTTCTTGATCAATGGTTTGTGATGTGTTCTAGAAAAAGTAGACAAGCATCCAAGCTCAGTGGGGAGACCAATTTAAAGATTAGCGGAGGCTGGCATCACATCGCATTCACTGGGATGCTTCATGTATGTGACTGCCATCATCAAGAGGAGTTCTTTCTGACAGCAACTTGTGTTTACGTCGCCCAAAGAGGGCGCTGCGAACACGACTGCCTTGCCTGTCAACTTGGAAATGCTCATTCTTGATTATAGATGTGCTCCCAAGTCTTACAATAACTTGAGATGATCTGGGAAGAGGATATTGAATTGGAATCTGCCTTACCCTCTGCAGTTACCGCACTATTCTAGAAATCTACAGTGACAATATGTTAATGTTCATTACTTGATCAGAGTTTGAAGTTGAGAAGTGACTTCTTTGGGTAGAACCGTTGAAAAAACACTTGCATCTGGCAACTGGAACAGCTGCTATGAGTTGCGAAGGCAGTGAATGTCTGCAGTATTAAAATAGACAAGTCATGTTTGAGAGGACATTCTGTGTGCTTTATCCCAATGATTCAATGCGTGTCCTGTTTGATAGGGATCTTAGCCTCCCGGACAACAGAAGTGGAAATAATCTTGGGTGTTGACTCCTGAGGATTAGTGAGAGATGACTCTACGGCCAAGGGACTCTTTGGACTTGGTGCACAGGGAGCTTGGCAACTCAGCTTCTGCCTTCGATTGTGCTGATCCACGACTTTGTGACGTCCAACGGCAGGACAAAGAAGACAAAAACACCCCCTCTTTGACCCTTCCTTGCCCTGTGGCTGACCTTCGTGAATTTTGCCATCTCCCATAGCCAGGAGATTCCTTGTACTTGTCTCATGTTGTCGCAGTCTCGGCAGAGATTATAAATTCCAGGAATCTTACAGGACATTTGTCACATGTTTGAGGAGATTTTTTTTTCCTTTACAAGATGATTGCAGTTGTTGGACTGAATTGCGTGACAAAGTGCACATCGAAGTATCACCATTGGCAGACATCGGTACGTGCTAGCTTGAGTGACGTGGACACTCGTTCGTGATGACAGAATGCACAAAACTCTCTGAGAATTGCCTTCTATGAGTTGGGAGATCATCAGAACAGAAGAAGAGAATGTGTTTTTGGCACAAAACTTGGAACAGAACATCTCTCTCTCTCACACACGCTCATTTTAATGGAAATAATATCTGCTTCCGTGCAGGAAAGGACATCAGTACTAGCTCATTTGTTTACCACAGGTGTGATTATTATGACACATTCATGCCACAACTTCGTGAGTGTGTTCTGTACATTTCTTCATCAAGGAAAGGAGAATGCCGGCCACAGAAGTCACTAATGAACATTCCTTCTGCTGTCTGACATGTCATTCAAGCAAGAGTCAGTCATATACGTGTAGTCATTCATCTCATCTACATGTGGATAAACCTCTTCTCTTTGTGCAAAGTGGTACAAAGTGAAGTGGTTTATTCAGAGATCACACTTAATTAATTCCATCACACTCCATATCGTGAGCTCGAGCAGAGCAATCATTTTTTTTTTTTCACCAGCATACCAGTATCTCTACCAGGCCATCTGTAGTATTGCCCGACTTCCAGTACTCTGATATTAATCTGGAACCCTGTCAGCATGCTTAGCCAGCTGTAAAAGAATTCCAGCTGACAATCTTGGAGGAGCATCTGTCATCTCATAGATACAAGAACTCTGCTTTCCATCCTGTCTATTTCTTCATCATGAATTCGAAACGGTTTGAATGATGAGACAAATCCGGTAGTAGTCTATGAGAGATTCTGAGGAGGTTGTTGTATTTTGCTGATACCCTGTGGCTGAGTGGATTTTAAGTGGATGTAACACCTCCGCCTTCCGGTCTACAGTGATTGAGATTCCACCTAGGGGTGCAGAGTCAGTGAAAGTGGTTTGCAAGCAGTGGAGGAAGAGGTGGAGGCAAGATGTCTTTCTACCGGGTTTGGGAGACGATGCAGTCCATGGCTGCTTTCTTCATGGAGCTAGATTCATCTCAGTTGAGTAGATGTAAGTAATGGCATCAGTTGCCTCCATTTTACCTCACAATGTGGTTGTTGCTGATCATGCCATGAAATCCTATTTATGGTCAGGGTATCATGTCATGCATTTTGTTTGAAGAAAATCTAACAACAGTAAGATTTTCTGTTATGGGCAGAAAATGCATTCATAAAGCAAGCACATTTTCCAACTTATGATGTAAATCATGTTATAACACAAAGTGGTGCTCTGTAAATGAATTTGAAAACATCTCATGAAAATTAGATTAATGAGAAGATTTTGCTGATGCATTCATATAGATGTTTCTTCCAATATTCTTGTGTTTAAGGTTGAAAGAGATCCAATAAAAGCAGTTTTGTTATTTCACAAAATAAGGATGTTACTTCAGGTCTTGTAAATGCTCCATGTCATTTCGGAGAGGAATACTCTGCCTTGTGGGATATAATTTATCTCAATTACGATCATGACGTGATATGCATTTTTTTTTTTTGTGGTTGTATCATTATTATAATCATATTATACTTTATTACTGTGAAACTAGGAATGTTTGCGTGCATTTTAATTTTGCAAATTTTGCAAGAGCCACGATACATGAAATTAAAACGTAAGTAAAAGTTCTTTTCTGCACTATATGCATTCCATGCCAGCGACAATTCACGAAAATTTCATCCATGCGAAAAAGGCTGTTGGCTCCAATTCACAAGAATTTCATGCAGCAAAAATATCTTACTTTACAGTATCTGAAATGCACTCTCAACAACTCCTGTGAGGTATAAGATATAGGAGGGTTAATGAAATTTTTAAATTTTTGATGGGCATCAACATGATTCAATTTCTAAATGGCTGTCTGGGTACTATGATATGAATTTAGCTTTAGTTATCATTCTTTATTTTATAAAGTCATCAGAAGGAAGACCTTCAAGCAACATGTCAAGTTTGTGCTTGATTTGAACATACATCCAGTGACATAAGATATGATCTGTTCTGTCTTATGAAAATATCCCGACAATGAAATATGAGAAGAGTAGAAGAGTACCATCTGTAGTAGATTTTGATGTGTGAGTGATGGTGCCTGTATCCAGATTTCTACCCCTTTATGGGATGTTGGCTTAGCCCTAAATCACAATGCATGTTGTCTGAAATGTGTGCAAGGTGCCATTAGACCATCTCAATGTGATATATTTAGTGTATGTATAGTTTGTTATCATTCAGAGACTCCATCTCTCTTATCACTTTGAGGCCCAAATCTCCCATCCTTCTGTTTGAGTTTGAATTTCTCCTGCTCCAGCTGTGTACCTCCTGCTAGATGTATTTTCTTCCGCTTAAAATGTAGCTTTTAGCCACTTGAGATGTACTGTAAAACGAATGTTTGCGTGCATTTTAATTTTGTGAATGTTGTGAGAGCCAAGATTTGCATAATTAAAATGCATGCGAAAGTTCTTGTTTACACTACTTGTATATGCACTGAATGTTAGAGGCAACTGGCAAGAATCTCATGCCGTGGAAAAGGCTGTTGGCTCCAATTCGCGAAAATTTCATGCTGCTGTTTTACAGTATTTTTTTAGTTTTGTCCTGTATATTCCAAAATAAGGCTAAGATAGCACCAGAGAGCATTTATAAACCTAGAGCTATACTCTGGCTTCAAGGGATGTCAAGCTTTGAACTCATGATGTGTTCGACGCACACAAAATATTGTGCACATTTTGCACAAACAGAGCCACCAGTTTGCTGGAAGGTTGAGGCGGGAGAATACCCCGTTTGAGAGATGCTCGGGGGTGGAGTCTCCTAATCTTACTAATCATTCCTTGCTGTGGAATCAAACACGAGTCCTTCTGTCAGATGGTAAAAAACAGATGAAACAATTGGTATGATTTGTTTGTGTGACCAAGACCAATGACATGTATGATAGCTTGTACCCAGATTTTTTTTTTTTTTTTTTTTTTTTTTTTTTTTTTTAGCTACCGTCATGCTTGATACATTCCCATAGAGAGAAGACGTGTGTGTTCATGTTGAAACATGTGACAGTGAGAAGAAAAAAAAAAATGAATGAAGGTCATGTTAACCATACAGGAGTTATTTCTGGCCACGTCTCATCCTTCAATACACAGAGCTGTCTTAGTGGAGTAATAATGGGGCTCAGGTGTGTTATGACATGAGCACAGGTCTAGAACGTGACTTTTTTAGTGCCATCAAGATAACTGAAATAAAAAAAAAAAGCCTCAGTAGATTTACTCTTGAGTATATTATTAAAGGGTGTGTACAGTTCTGGTCGAGGTGAGGATTTAGCTTTTAACTTTTTGCAAGATATTCAGAAACCATTCTATGAGATGTCAAAGAGCATGCAATTCTAAGGGGTATCAAAAGTTTATATGATGAAAATTGGTTTTGAAATGGCTGAGATATCCAAAAACAAGGTGAAACAAAGAGATCCTAATAAAAGGCGTGGCCTGTCGCCTTTTATTATTATCACTTTTTTGAATATCTCAGCCATTTGAAAACCAATTTTCTTCAAATAAACATTGAATCCTTCTTAAAATTACATGCTCTTTCATATTTCATAAGAGGTTTCTCATTATCTCACTTAGGAATGTTCAAAACATGAATCCCCACCTCAACCAGTACTATACAGTCCCTTTAAACTTTATTTCTTAAGTATCCATAGTATCTTCTAACCCTCATAAAATTAACAATAAAGAATTGAGAAGAGTGTTGTGATGAAAAGCCTCGTTTGGCATCTTAGCTGATACCTCATCTTCTTGGTCTTGTCCAAATTAGTTTGAAAGTATTAATAATGCAGGCTAATGTAGCATTTGTGAGGCTCACACACCCAACACTGCATCTGTATCCTTTCAACCTCAAATGACTTTTTGTTTTGTGGTTGTAGGTTTTTTTTTTTTTTTTTCACCAGCACGGATGGATGATGGAGTTTAAGGGGGGGGGGGGTCATAGTTAGGAGAGATGCAATTACCCATACATTGTGGGTGACAGCTTAAGATTGAGGCTGCTACAGGGGTGCATCAAGGAGGTAGTAGGTACCTTCCTAGGCTGCAGTCAATGCCGGGCCATGAACCCAAACTCCCTAATCCAGGTTTTCAATGCGATGCAGGCCCCTTCATCCAGCGCTTAAATCATCTGACTGAGCATGCATAATAAATTCTAGAAGCAAGTTTGAGAGTGCAGACTGATCCTCATGCACTACTGTTCGGCCGTCTGATCTCCCGTAGATGAGTCAGCAAGGAATTCAAAAAATATTAAATTTATGATGCATAACCAGTTTCCTACAGAATATTCACTTTTTGCACCACCATAGTACATTTATATTGCTCCATTAGAACTGATACCTACATAATTGAAACTACTGTCGTGATAGATTTTCTAGAATATTTGGGAAATGTGTTTCAGTTACACTTAATCATACTACTTTATTCACAGTGTCATTTTACTGTTAGGTGTAACATAGGATACTACAGTTAGATTTTCGTCATATTTCAATTGTGTAAATGTTGGAAGACTTACACAGTGAACATAATGTGGTTTGCTCTTGTGTATAAAAGAATTCAATACCTCTGCATCAATTTGTGTACATGCTTGAGTATACACATCAATCGTGCAGCTACACTCATGTTTTGCTCATGTGCTGTGTGCAATTTAATGTTTTAGATCTACATGTATGTACACAAGCTTAGAAACTGTCTCTGAGCCTCTGCTATATAATCACACAGACATTTTGTGCAGTATAGGAGGTGGTGGAACAGGTTGGGTTATCATAACAAACATGAAAGAAAAAATCAGCATTGAATGTCAACCACAGAGAAATATTCAGCAATTCCAAGAGAAGTCAGTATTTTATTAGTATAGTCGTCAGCGAATCACATAATCTATCAATGATAGATTAGCTTTGTGTGTATTCTCAATGCGACTCAGAATACACATAATATTGACACAGCACGTGAACAGGTGGTTGAGTTTTCCAAATCAGTTTCATCCTTCAGGAGCGAAGGTAAAGGACCAAAGGGACCACAGAGCAAATAATCGGTTCATCTAAATTCTGCTCCAGTAGAGCAGAGCCTGTTTTTAGTATGAACAATCTCCTTTTATTGAAATTATTTGGGCAATTATATGCATTCATGAGGTTAAAGAAATTTTGATTTAGCATGGGGGGGGGGGGGCGGGAAAAGACTGATGATTTATTTTTTTCCTCGTAGTGAATGAAATGAGTCAGAGCAGATGCTGCAAGTGAATGTAACCTGGGCTTAACGTGCGGCCGTGCGCATAGAACGGAGGGTGGGCGTAGTCCTTTATTGCCAGTAGACTCTCACTGCTTGACATACATACAGCCATTTTATGTGCTGAATCATGGCTGCCAACATACACAGCTGTGCTGTGAATCATTTCATGTCACATGAACGTATGAAAAGGGGGGAAAATTAAAAAAAAAAAATCATATGAAAAAAGATAAGTTGCTCGCTGGAAGTTTGTCAAATTATAATGACAGCAAAGTGTCAAGGGGAGGAAGCACATCAATTGTCTATGCCCCAGGGGAACCCAGTATTACCTTGCTAAGTGTTTATAAATAATTGATGACTCTCCCCCCATTGAACACTTAGCTCTTCCCTCCCAGTATATATAGCATCAAAGCGGTTGCTATTTGGGTATTATCAGAGCTGTGTATGATCATATCAATTTTGTCTGTCATCATGCCAGATTACCTGTCATACACACAGTATACATCAATGTCACACTACACCAACATAGTTTTTGTTTTGATAATCAGTAATGGATATATCATATATTGTATATATATATATATACACATACAAACACACACATATTGTATTGTCATTTTGTTATATGATTTAATTGTCTCTCTAACTTCATTCATACTGTCACTTCTGTATATAAATGCATTTTTGTGTCTTTGTGTCTTGTGTTGTTTTTTCTCCTGTTTCAACATATTCAGAATATTGTCCCTTTTGATATGACAAATGATTGTGATATATAGCTGGTAGATAATCATTGAATTCATTATTCAAGGCATTATGTTATTACAAAATTCAGAAAGATAAAAATTAGAATTGTCAGTGTGATATTAGCACTTGAGAACAAAGTATTGTTTCTTGAATCATGCTTTGGAATAAGATTGTCTTATCATAAAAAAAGGAGAATGTAGGAAGAAAATGGCTTGAAAGCGATAAAAGTACCAATCTACAAAGGCATGTTGACATGATAAAGGACAATTATTTGGATCTGAGATTGTTAGGGAACAAAACTGGTTTTATTGTGTTCAACTTCAGCAAAGGATATTATTTTGTATATTTGTAAATGTTAATGTCTTGTACATTTTTTAACATTAATTTCATGTAATAATTTTGATACTACTTCATTATCTTTGTAAACAGGGAAGATGAACAAATGAGCATTTATACCCTCTATATGCTGTGTCATATGTTGCTGCATGACTCAAAATCAGCAAGTTTATCTCATGCTATTTAATAGCATTTTATCTTTGGAGAAGAATATCTTAAATTCATCTCACCTTTTCACATTTTGTCATTATGCATACATACAAATTTGTATATAAGTACCTATGTGTACATATTGATATGATAAACATGTATACCCCCCCCCCCCCTCTCTCTCGAGCTGTATCTATCTGTCTATGATCTTTCTATCTATGTGTATGGATTTTAAGTAGGTAAAAAGATGGAGAAAGAGATGAATAGAAAGAATGGGGGGGGGGAATGCTTTACTCTGAAATGAGTCACGCATGGCATGCAATTTTACTGTCAGGAAACTCTGGCTCCAATATTATAAACTACCATGTACTCCAAGAGCGTTGCCTGGCAACCCATCTCGTGTGTGTGTGATGCTCACAGTCTCCTCCCTGTATTCATCATCTCACTTGGAGTGGTAGAACACGCGTTTCTAGGAGAAGTGCTCTTCCACCTTCCTGGTTCATTCAATCAATTTGCTCTGATCTGTGACAGGCTTGCCTTCTTCATTGAATTAAATGTTATTGAATTAAGTCTAATTTAATAACTTTACTAACCATATCGAATGTCTCAGTGATGTTGCTTCAGTAAATGTATACAGGTACATTTTTCCCCCGAGTCAAGAATTGAATGAATGGAATCTAATGCGGTTGTAGCTTTACAATAGATATTGTGGGAACATACTAGCAAAGTCTAACAATATCATGTGAGGAATATTACGCCAGTGATATATTAGTATGATCAGTAGCAGCTATCATTATGTTTCATTTCTTGATGACATGTTTGATAGTCATCATTTCTTAATGGTGTATGGATTTTGTCATATATATCTGTTACTTATGGCACACAGTGTCTCTTTACTGTATTTCTTTTCTGATACATTTTGTGTTCATTGCTATACAAAAAAAAAAATTAAAAAAATCATGTGGCATTTATGAATATCTTTTTTCCCCAGAATGATACATATGACATACCATGATATGTGCATTTTTTCATAGTAATGAGCTTGGTTATCTCTTTTCGTCATAGCTGAAGATATTAACTCGGTCTAATCAACCAACACATAACATACATGAGTGGTAATGATGATTTTTGGAGATAAATGTATGAGGGATAAGAGTGGAAGGCATGATGAGCGAGACTGATAAGGAATCATCCGTGGAGAAAAGATTAAAGGATGCTTCTATTCTTGAGTTTGAGTCTATATAACCACCAATCCAGGGATGGGAAAGCTAAAATCAGCCTCGTTCACATCTGTCTCGATGCTGTTCCTTTTAAAGGTGGTTAAAGTCTGCTGCTCTTTCAGTTTGGTATTTCGTTAGTACTACCATTATTTCATTTTTTTTTTTTTTGCTTCTGTATGCTCAATGGTGCCAGCATTATTTTGCATTGCCATGGCAATGGCCACACAGAGTTATGAGAATTGGCAATACTATGTGGAATACGAGAAAGCAATTAAACAGAATTCAACTTTTTAATTGAATTTGAATTTACTGCCTAGTCTTGATCATTCAGACCATTTGTAGTCTCCAGTAATTTGATAATCATATTACCAAGTGCATTCAATATCATCTCCTTCCCAAGATTGCCCTCTCTCTCTCTCTCTCTCTCTCTCTATGTGATAGGATATTCAAGTATGTGACACAGACTAGTAAAGGCTTTAAGTCATTAGGTGATTATGTAATAAAAGTTCATTAATATTACATGGTTTCACAGACTATGGTATACTAGGCCACAAAGTAAAATCATTGCTACAGATTCAAATGGGTAAAGTTACCCTCTTACCATGCCCCATTCTCAACATTATAGTACTGTACTAGACCTACAGGTCTCTGATTTGCAGTCGTGCAATAAACTCGGCACACATGGCATGCAATGTGAGAAGGCTGTACCTGGCCTTATTGTGCATCGGTCCGAAAGACGTTACAACAGATGATATTGGATGCAGAGATGTGCAGTCTACCATGCATGGATGCATTTTAGACAGACTCATAAATGAACTGAAATCATGTTTTTATTGTGCAGATTATCTTCGGGTATGGCTCTCAACACATACCATTCATTGTGTACAGTAGAATGAATATCAGAGGGAAGTATTCGTCAGTTTGAGAGCAAAGTTAGTCCATAGTCCCATGTGTAGTATTATCATGAAGATCTGCAATCAGTTTGAAGTCTGTCAGTACAAGGACAGCTGCAGAGTTACAGTTATTGATCCGAAGTTCATGATTGTTTCTTTCATTCTTTGATGTGGATCTTTAGGAAAGGGGAGAATTACATCAGAAAAATAATCAATGAGACTATTGTATCAGAGTTGAGTGGCATTCACAAACCATGTCATAGAGATATTCATTCATAAAGGATGACAGAAATGTATTTGTGTATTATTTCATCTGTTATCTTTACAATGCATCCATCTGACATGTATAACTGTTTTTCAATCATGCGTTACTAAGCTTATCATGTCTGTTGTTACAAATGTCTATATGGCAGGCTATATGTAGACAGAAATGCCAGTGAAAGCAAAATGCTTATTTTGTTGTGGGTTGCCTAAGAATGCACATCAATGCAGCCTCACCAACATCCCGAATATCTTCTGGTGTGCAGTGGATGTGAAAAGCTATAGAAAATGTTCCATAGAGTGTATGGATATGTGTCTTCTTTTGATGAATAACAGCATAGTTATAGTAGTAGAACTTTCGGGAGTTGTTTCAGAACTCAAAATCAATTTGTATGATAACTTTGTAATCTTTGTATCAGTTCGATACCAGAGGGGCAGCAGTGCAGTCCAGATAAACCCTCTGTTGACTGCCATCTAAAAATGCCATTGGTAACCTACATATGCGTGATGCGCAGAGAAGACAATGAAGGCAACGTTACCTAGCAACACCAACGCGCTTTACTCTTGATGACAGCTAAACTTCGGCAATCTTCAAATCAATGCTAATGGTGATCGGCAGTCTCATCAACAGCGCCCTCTACACTACCGGGACTATGCGCCTTTAAAGGTTTCAAAGCTAGCTACCAAGAAAGCAGGACATCAAGCTACTTGAATGCACTGATTCATCATCACTAATAACCCTTACTGAAATACCACACAGTATCAATACATGGTGCACCTGTTTTATAGAATCAGAGGGTTAAACATACCATTGATGGTTTTGTTGTGATTGAAATGATAGACTATGATATATCATAGCCATCCCATAGATGAATATCTTGCCATTTTGTGTATAAGTGTAAGGTACTGTTTACGGCATATTATATTTAGCGAGTCTAATTTTTTGCGAATCAGGACTTTCCAACAATTTCGCGAGTGGTTAAATTCACGATAGTGAATTACAGTTTTGAATGGGGAAATGCATAGTGTACATGACACATTCATGTCGGCACCAGAGTTGATTTTTTTTGTGTTTATAAATTTGCGAATAGCACCCAATTTGCGATATTTGTGAAATAAAAACCTTGTGAAATATTCAGCATATACAGTAGATGAACCCCCCTCCCCTGGAAAAAAACAAACAACAGAACAAACAAACACACCCATGCAAAAAAAAAAAAAAAATGTTTTGTGTTTTTTAATAGGAAGGGCTATGTCTGAACTGACATCTGTTCATTATTGCAGTTAATTAAAATCTGTAGTGGACTACACAGATGTTGCACACTTCATGGTAAGTGAACCTCATGGTAGTGAGTTTTATGATCATATCAGATATTGTCAACAAGGCTCATATGATGAAGGGGTAGGGGAAGAGAGATTATTTCATGTTAAACTTATGTCCTGACTCTTAGTAATGTGTGGATGTGGAACATTTTTCTTTTGATAAAGTTATATGATAATTTGAGGGAAAATCCAGAATTTCATTTTGGACAACTTGCCTTTCCTCAGACTGAAAAACTGTCATCAGAGGTAATGTGTCAGCAAACCTGAGATTCCTGTTTTATTTTCTGTACATTATTATTTGCTTGACTCATATACTGGTAGATATGAAAATAACACTCGTGAAGTAGCTGTACACTTTGCAAGTAATAGAAGACAGTAAAAATCTTGAAAGTTAAGCTGTGAAAACATATTATAGTGTACATGTACATGTACATGCACCTTGTATAGGATAACAGATGTCTTTAATATAGACTACACTTACAGTGGTATGGATTTTTGTGTAATTTTGACGAAAGTGAACCTCGATAAAAGTGATGTGCGGGAACAGACTTTCTCCACAGAGTTCTGAGAAAGTCCTCTGGGGGTGGCGACAGATGGTTCACACGTTACCGTGACGATGACGTCTTAGGCATCAGTGTCAACAAGAGGATGCCACCACCAACCGTGTCATCCTGTATCACATGGATGAAGCTTTGCGGCTCTGTGTACGCACAGAAAATGGCAGTATATAGGATAGGCTTGGATAGCTTCTAATTATCGTAGCCGGCTTGTGTAGCACCTAGCTCATTTGCCAACACATGACTCATGAATGAACATTCATAAGTAGTTGAATAGAGTTTATGCATGCAAATGTATTAATTTTGATGAAAATTCTGCTATTCATAACTGTCATGCATTTCTTTACACCAATGATTGTGTGATACATGAAGGCTTGTCTAACATAACTGCAACTTACCCACAAACATGCACAACTTTACTTAGAGTATGACAAAAATAGCACATTTGTGAGCTCCTTGAAATCCCCATTCAAAGAAATGCTTACAAATTTTGATCATACAGTGGACAACACCATTGGTTGTTGTCTTTTTTTTTATAAATAAAGAAAATTAAATTTTGTTGAAAGTTTAAAAAGATAAGGGTGTTAATGCCATATTAAAAGGTTAGTGGTGCCTTAATGCCCTTATCTTTTTTAACTGATGATATTTTCATTTTCTAGCATAATGAAAGAGCACTATAACTACAAACGTGTACCTCTTTCATACCCCTTTTATACTGGGCGTTAGCTCGCTTCAGGTGCGAGCTAACTCTCAGTATAAAAGGTCGAAAAATAGTTAGCCCGAGCTAAAGTTAGTCCGCTCTAGGGGGGTGGATCAGGTCAGCATCAGGTCCGAGCTAACTTCAGTATCAAAGGTACGCGAGTTTAGCTCGAGCTGAGTCCACTGACCCGTGACCGGAAATCGTGTACGGTGCTTCAGGGTTGCCAATATGTATTACGTTTACTGCTGTACTGTTGCCACCGGCGTGCTATGTATTATGCATCGCATGCACTGGTGTTAATAGTATTTTATACACTGCTGTCACTGTTCGCTGTTCAGTGAAACTCCCAGTGAACTCTTTGAAGTAGCAAACGGCATGATTAAATCTTGAGAAACCAAAAAATAGACTGGTGCAGTGTGTACACTATAGGATGCCGATGACTGGGTGAATTTCGCGAGTAACGTATAACAGCGGAACTTAAAGTCGTGGGCAGTATAAAAGGGGTATCAGAAAGCAGAGGAATGATATTAACTGTAACATTTATGTCAGTAACAAGTAGAGGGAATGTGAATGTAGTTTTAAAATGAAACATCTGGAAGCACCTTTACTGCATTTTCATGCTTTATAGTATATATATTGCTGTTTTCATTGTGCTAAATTTTTGCATTCTGTGCAAGAGCTCAGTTTTCAGCTCATTAACTTTTCCCTGTAAGAGATGCTGTGAAAGTGAGTTTCTTGTGATTCCTACTATGGGCCATTGACACCCTCATACATAGAAAACTGCAAGATTCATGTGAATGTCAGGTATGTGTGGGGGTTGTTACCTAGCACAAAGAAAATGACATATCGTCGTTTTTTTTGTTCCTTTTTATCTGTGGCCTTGAGGCTAAGAATGCAAAAATAGGAAAGTGACATTTGATGGATCACATGATTTAAAAATCCCTTTTGATGCCACAACATCCTTTATGCAGTCACTAGGAGGCTAGGCAAGAGCTTTTCATCATGAAAACAAGACTTCAAGCTCAAGATGTGTTACCGAGCCAGATGAAATGTGATACTGTCAGTTCAGAAGCAGAAGGATGTAACTACCCAAGTTCATCAAGTAGTAGCACTGTTCTTGCAGTTAGATGACATCTTGCAGTAGGGAGTCCACAGGCTAGTTTTCTACTACGAGGATGGATCCATCGTTGTGTGAAAATAAAATGCATCAATCACCACTCTGGTGCCTCATGAAGTATATTTAGTCCTGAATGTTGCGCATGATGTGGGAGGATATAACTTTAAAAGCCAAAGAAGCAATTTCCAAACCAAAAAAGGCAAAGTGGATCGGAAAGAAGTTGACTGACTTCTACTACTTTCAGGCTCAAAATAGTGGTTTCATGTGCTGCAAATAGTGCAATAGTTAAATGTTCCCTCATGTAGCCCTCTCCAAAATGAGCCTGGTTGTGCATGTGGCATCATTGCATCTGTTCCATCTATCCTGTGCTAATGTAGACATGCAATTTATGAATGATGGGCCGTGAAATGTTGTATTGTCTGTCTGCTCTTTTGTTCAACTTTCTTTCCAAGGACCATATGAATGCAAAACATATACTGACTGTCCCTCATCTTTTATTGGTAACGTGATCATTTACATTTTCCTACACTGTGCCCCAAATCAAAGTATATCAGTCTCCGGTCCAGTTACAATGACTGCAACTGAGGCAGCCTATTCTGATATTCCCCACAAGGGCAAAAACATGCTCTTTTATGTCTAATCCAAGTATTTCAGTAGACTTGCATGTTGTCTATCTCCGTGTGTCTGTGTGTGAGCCTGTCTGTGTGTCATAGTCTCTTTTCCTTTCTCTGTCACACACACACACACACACACACACACACACACATACACACTCTTACACAGATGGAGGCACTGATTTGCAAGATGAATTAAATCTGGAAGCAGATAATAAAATTGCCAAATATGTATCACGGAGGAACAAAATGTGGGAGAGGGATCGGAGGGATCTGGGGCAAGCCTCGTCAATTTGTTCACCATCGATGACACATCATCAACAGTTGTACTCTGATAATCAAAAAGTGTTACCAACAGTTGTATCTTTCAGATTAGTAGCATAGATTACCAAGGCCATGTATTATGTGGATATTCCAATGCTATTGGTGTCGCACCTCCTCAACCTCTATAAATACCTAACACGCACTCCTGGTAAAGCGAGCGATGCCCTACTCGAATCAATTACTCATTTCACACCAGTGCCTTCGTTCTGCGGGAATCCACTGTTAACCAACAGAAGCAGCGGAGTGAGGATTGTTTCTCCCGAAGACAGCTGGCGACGACAGATTAGCTCTCCTCCGGACAGCCACATGTGCGGGGGTTAGAAGTGCCGATGTCATTGGGGGGCATTGTCGTACTCTGCGTTTCCAATTGTTGTTCAAGCGACGGAGAGCAAGAGAAAGAAATTGTTAATTGATATCTTCCCCTCCTCACCCCCTCCCATTTCCCCTCGGAACGATGCGAGACCCACATGCGGGGAAGGAAGCATTAACCGGAAAGTCTTGTCCTCTGACAAGTAAGCGTGTCGATTGAATTCCACGATCATACGCCAGCTTGATGAGTTCTACGTGTGACACACACCGGTAGAGTAGCAGCCAGGAATATCTTGATGTTCATCATTTGACTGGATGTAAAATTTGAAGTGATGGATGTGGTATTGGGTGATGGTAATTCATTATGTTCTTGACGTCTGGAAAGTGATATGGAAGATGGTTTCTTGATCAATGGTTTGTGATGTGTTCTAGAAAAAGTAGACAAGCATCCAAGCTCAGTGGGGAGACCAATTTAAAGATTAGCGGAGGCTGGCATCACATCGCATTCACTGGGATGCTTCATGTATGTGACTGCCATCATCAAGAGGAGTTCTTTCTGACAGCAACTTGTGTTTACGTCGCCCAAAGAGGGCGCTGCGAACACGACTGCCTTGCCTGTCAACTTGGAAATGCTCATTCTTGATTATAGATGTGCTCCCAAGTCTTACAATAACTTGAGATGATCTGGGAAGAGGATATTGAATTGGAATCTGCCTTACCCTCTGCAGTTACCGCACTATTCTAGAAATCTACAGTGACAATATGTTAATGTTCATTACTTGATCAGAGTTTGAAGTTGAGAAGTGACTTCTTTGGGTAGAACCGTTGAAAAAACACTTGCATCTGGCAACTGGAACAGCTGCTATGAGTTGCGAAGGCAGTGAATGTCTGCAGTATTAAAATAGACAAGTCATGTTTGAGAGGACATTCTGTGTGCTTTATCCCAATGATTCAATGCGTGTCCTGTTTGATAGGGATCTTAGCCTCCCGGACAACAGAAGTGGAAATAATCTTGGGTGTTGACTCCTGAGGATTAGTGAGAGATGACTCTACGGCCAAGGGACTCTTTGGACTTGGTGCACAGGGAGCTTGGCAACTCAGCTTCTGCCTTCGATTGTGCTGATCCACGACTTTGTGACGTCCAACGGCAGGACAAAGAAGACAAAAACACCCCCTCTTTGACCCTTCCTTGCCCTGTGGCTGACCTTCGTGAATTTTGCCATCTCCCATAGCCAGGAGATTCCTTGTACTTGTCTCATGTTGTCGCAGTCTCGGCAGAGATTATAAATTCCAGGAATCTTACAGGACATTTGTCACATGTTTGAGGAGATTTTTTTTTCCTTTACAAGATGATTGCAGTTGTTGGACTGAATTGCGTGACAAAGTGCACATCGAAGTATCACCATTGGCAGACATCGGTACGTGCTAGCTTGAGTGACGTGGACACTCGTTCGTGATGACAGAATGCACAAAACTCTCTGAGAATTGCCTTCTATGAGTTGGGAGATCATCAGAACAGAAGAAGAGAATGTGTTTTTGGCACAAAACTTGGAACAGAACATCTCTCTCTCTCACACACGCTCATTTTAATGGAAATAATATCTGCTTCCGTGCAGGAAAGGACATCAGTACTAGCTCATTTGTTTACCACAGGTGTGATTATTATGACACATTCATGCCACAACTTCGTGAGTGTGTTCTGTACATTTCTTCATCAAGGAAAGGAGAATGCCGGCCACAGAAGTCACTAATGAACATTCCTTCTGCTGTCTGACATGTCATTCAAGCAAGAGTCAGTCATATACGTGTAGTCATTCATCTCATCTACATGTGGATAAACCTCTTCTCTTTGTGCAAAGTGGTACAAAGTGAAGTGGTTTATTCAGAGATCACACTTAATTAATTCCATCACACTCCATATCGTGAGCTCGAGCAGAGCAATCATTTTTTTTTTTTCACCAGCATACCAGTATCTCTACCAGGCCATCTGTAGTATTGCCCGACTTCCAGTACTCTGATATTAATCTGGAACCCTGTCAGCATGCTTAGCCAGCTGTAAAAGAATTCCAGCTGACAATCTTGGAGGAGCATCTGTCATCTCATAGATACAAGAACTCTGCTTTCCATCCTGTCTATTTCTTCATCATGAATTCGAAACGGTTTGAATGATGAGACAAATCCGGTAGTAGTCTATGAGAGATTCTGAGGAGGTTGTTGTATTTTGCTGATACCCTGTGGCTGAGTGGATTTTAAGTGGATGTAACACCTCCGCCTTCCGGTCTACAGTGATTGAGATTCCACCTAGGGGTGCAGAGTCAGTGAAAGTGGTTTGCAAGCAGTGGAGGAAGAGGTGGAGGCAAGATGTCTTTCTACCGGGTTTGGGAGACGATGCAGTCCATGGCTGCTTTCTTCATGGAGCTAGATTCATCTCAGTTGAGTAGATGTAAGTAATGGCATCAGTTGCCTCCATTTTACCTCACAATGTGGTTGTTGCTGATCATGCCATGAAATCCTATTTATGGTCAGGGTATCATGTCATGCATTTTGTTTGAAGAAAATCTAACAACAGTAAGATTTTCTGTTATGGGCAGAAAATGCATTCATAAAGCAAGCACATTTTCCAACTTATGATGTAAATCATGTTATAACACAAAGTGGTGCTCTGTAAATGAATTTGAAAACATCTCATGAAAATTAGATTAATGAGAAGATTTTGCTGATGCATTCATATAGATGTTTCTTCCAATATTCTTGTGTTTAAGGTTGAAAGAGATCCAATAAAAGCAGTTTTGTTATTTCACAAAATAAGGATGTTACTTCAGGTCTTGTAAATGCTCCATGTCATTTCGGAGAGGAATACTCTGCCTTGTGGGATATAATTTATCTCAATTACGATCATGACGTGATATGCATTTTTTTTTTTTGTGGTTGTATCATTATTATAATCATATTATACTTTATTACTGTGAAACTAGGAATGTTTGCGTGCATTTTAATTTTGCAAATTTTGCAAGAGCCACGATACATGAAATTAAAACGTAAGTAAAAGTTCTTTTCTGCACTATATGCATTCCATGCCAGCGACAATTCACGAAAATTTCATCCATGCGAAAAAGGCTGTTGGCTCCAATTCACAAGAATTTCATGCAGCAAAAATATCTTACTTTACAGTATCTGAAATGCACTCTCAACAACTCCTGTGAGGTATAAGATATAGGAGGGTTAATGAAATTTTTAAATTTTTGATGGGCATCAACATGATTCAATTTCTAAATGGCTGTCTGGGTACTATGATATGAATTTAGCTTTAGTTATCATTCTTTATTTTATAAAGTCATCAGAAGGAAGACCTTCAAGCAACATGTCAAGTTTGTGCTTGATTTGAACATACATCCAGTGACATAAGATATGATCTGTTCTGTCTTATGAAAATATCCCGACAATGAAATATGAGAAGAGTAGAAGAGTACCATCTGTAGTAGATTTTGATGTGTGAGTGATGGTGCCTGTATCCAGATTTCTACCCCTTTATGGGATGTTGGCTTAGCCCTAAATCACAATGCATGTTGTCTGAAATGTGTGCAAGGTGCCATTAGACCATCTCAATGTGATATATTTAGTGTATGTATAGTTTGTTATCATTCAGAGACTCCATCTCTCTTATCACTTTGAGGCCCAAATCTCCCATCCTTCTGTTTGAGTTTGAATTTCTCCTGCTCCAGCTGTGTACCTCCTGCTAGATGTATTTTCTTCCGCTTAAAATGTAGCTTTTAGCCACTTGAGATGTACTGTAAAACGAATGTTTGCGTGCATTTTAATTTTGTGAATGTTGTGAGAGCCAAGATTTGCATAATTAAAATGCATGCGAAAGTTCTTGTTTACACTACTTGTATATGCACTGAATGTTAGAGGCAACTGGCAAGAATCTCATGCCGTGGAAAAGGCTGTTGGCTCCAATTCGCGAAAATTTCATGCTGCTGTTTTACAGTATTTTTTTAGTTTTGTCCTGTATATTCCAAAATAAGGCTAAGATAGCACCAGAGAGCATTTATAAACCTAGAGCTATACTCTGGCTTCAAGGGATGTCAAGCTTTGAACTCATGATGTGTTCGACGCACACAAAATATTGTGCACATTTTGCACAAACAGAGCCACCAGTTTGCTGGAAGGTTGAGGCGGGAGAATACCCCGTTTGAGAGATGCTCGGGGGTGGAGTCTCCTAATCTTACTAATCATTCCTTGCTGTGGAATCAAACACGAGTCCTTCTGTCAGATGGTAAAAAACAGATGAAACAATTGGTATGATTTGTTTGTGTGACCAAGACCAATGACATGTATGATAGCTTGTACCCAGATTTTTTTTTTTTTTTTTTTTTTTTTTTTTTTTTTTAGCTACCGTCATGCTTGATACATTCCCATAGAGAGAAGACGTGTGTGTTCATGTTGAAACATGTGACAGTGAGAAGAAAAAAAAAAATGAATGAAGGTCATGTTAACCATACAGGAGTTATTTCTGGCCACGTCTCATCCTTCAATACACAGAGCTGTCTTAGTGGAGTAATAATGGGGCTCAGGTGTGTTATGACATGAGCACAGGTCTAGAACGTGACTTTTTTAGTGCCATCAAGATAACTGAAATAAAAAAAAAAAGCCTCAGTAGATTTACTCTTGAGTATATTATTAAAGGGTGTGTACAGTTCTGGTCGAGGTGAGGATTTAGCTTTTAACTTTTTGCAAGATATTCAGAAACCATTCTATGAGATGTCAAAGAGCATGCAATTCTAAGGGGTATCAAAAGTTTATATGATGAAAATTGGTTTTGAAATGGCTGAGATATCCAAAAACAAGGTGAAACAAAGAGATCCTAATAAAAGGCGTGGCCTGTCGCCTTTTATTATTATCACTTTTTTGAATATCTCAGCCATTTGAAAACCAATTTTCTTCAAATAAACATTGAATCCTTCTTAAAATTACATGCTCTTTCATATTTCATAAGAGGTTTCTCATTATCTCACTTAGGAATGTTCAAAACATGAATCCCCACCTCAACCAGTACTATACAGTCCCTTTAAACTTTATTTCTTAAGTATCCATAGTATCTTCTAACCCTCATAAAATTAACAATAAAGAATTGAGAAGAGTGTTGTGATGAAAAGCCTCGTTTGGCATCTTAGCTGATACCTCATCTTCTTGGTCTTGTCCAAATTAGTTTGAAAGTATTAATAATGCAGGCTAATGTAGCATTTGTGAGGCTCACACACCCAACACTGCATCTGTATCCTTTCAACCTCAAATGACTTTTTGTTTTGTGGTTGTAGGTTTTTTTTTTTTTTTTTCACCAGCACGGATGGATGATGGAGTTTAAGGGGGGGGGGGGTCATAGTTAGGAGAGATGCAATTACCCATACATTGTGGGTGACAGCTTAAGATTGAGGCTGCTACAGGGGTGCATCAAGGAGGTAGTAGGTACCTTCCTAGGCTGCAGTCAATGCCGGGCCATGAACCCAAACTCCCTAATCCAGGTTTTCAATGCGATGCAGGCCCCTTCATCCAGCGCTTAAATCATCTGACTGAGCATGCATAATAAATTCTAGAAGCAAGTTTGAGAGTGCAGACTGATCCTCATGCACTACTGTTCGGCCGTCTGATCTCCCGTAGATGAGTCAGCAAGGAATTCAAAAAATATTAAATTTATGATGCATAACCAGTTTCCTACAGAATAT
Organism: Diadema setosum; assembly: GCF_964275005.1. NCBI lineage: Eukaryota > Metazoa > Echinodermata > Echinoidea > Diadematoida > Diadematidae > Diadema > Diadema setosum. The sequence continues at coordinate 1,285,308 of NC_092705.1, forward strand.
TCACTTTTTGCACCACCATAGTACATTTATATTGCTCCATTAGAACTGATACCTACATAATTGAAACTACTGTCGTGATAGATTTTCTAGAATATTTGGGAAATGTGTTTCAGTTACACTTAATCATACTACTTTATTCACAGTGTCATTTTACTGTTAGGTGTAACATAGGATACTACAGTTAGATTTTCGTCATATTTCAATTGTGTAAATGTTGGAAGACTTACACAGTGAACATAATGTGGTTTGCTCTTGTGTATAAAAGAATTCAATACCTCTGCATCAATTTGTGTACATGCTTGAGTATACACATCAATCGTGCAGCTACACTCATGTTTTGCTCATGTGCTGTGTGCAATTTAATGTTTTAGATCTACATGTATGTACACAAGCTTAGAAACTGTCTCTGAGCCTCTGCTATATAATCACACAGACATTTTGTGCAGTATAGGAGGTGGTGGAACAGGTTGGGTTATCATAACAAACATGAAAGAAAAAATCAGCATTGAATGTCAACCACAGAGAAATATTCAGCAATTCCAAGAGAAGTCAGTATTTTATTAGTATAGTCGTCAGCGAATCACATAATCTATCAATGATAGATTAGCTTTGTGTGTATTCTCAATGCGACTCAGAATACACATAATATTGACACAGCACGTGAACAGGTGGTTGAGTTTTCCAAATCAGTTTCATCCTTCAGGAGCGAAGGTAAAGGACCAAAGGGACCACAGAGCAAATAATCGGTTCATCTAAATTCTGCTCCAGTAGAGCAGAGCCTGTTTTTAGTATGAACAATCTCCTTTTATTGAAATTATTTGGGCAATTATATGCATTCATGAGGTTAAAGAAATTTTGATTTAGCATGGGGGGGGGGGGCGGGAAAAGACTGATGATTTATTTTTTTCCTCGTAGTGAATGAAATGAGTCAGAGCAGATGCTGCAAGTGAATGTAACCTGGGCTTAACGTGCGGCCGTGCGCATAGAACGGAGGGTGGGCGTAGTCCTTTATTGCCAGTAGACTCTCACTGCTTGACATACATACAGCCATTTTATGTGCTGAATCATGGCTGCCAACATACACAGCTGTGCTGTGAATCATTTCATGTCACATGAACGTATGAAAAGGGGGGAAAATTAAAAAAAAAAAATCATATGAAAAAAGATAAGTTGCTCGCTGGAAGTTTGTCAAATTATAATGACAGCAAAGTGTCAAGGGGAGGAAGCACATCAATTGTCTATGCCCCAGGGGAACCCAGTATTACCTTGCTAAGTGTTTATAAATAATTGATGACTCTCCCCCCATTGAACACTTAGCTCTTCCCTCCCAGTATATATAGCATCAAAGCGGTTGCTATTTGGGTATTATCAGAGCTGTGTATGATCATATCAATTTTGTCTGTCATCATGCCAGATTACCTGTCATACACACAGTATACATCAATGTCACACTACACCAACATAGTTTTTGTTTTGATAATCAGTAATGGATATATCATATATTGTATATATATATATATACACATACAAACACACACATATTGTATTGTCATTTTGTTATATGATTTAATTGTCTCTCTAACTTCATTCATACTGTCACTTCTGTATATAAATGCATTTTTGTGTCTTTGTGTCTTGTGTTGTTTTTTCTCCTGTTTCAACATATTCAGAATATTGTCCCTTTTGATATGACAAATGATTGTGATATATAGCTGGTAGATAATCATTGAATTCATTATTCAAGGCATTATGTTATTACAAAATTCAGAAAGATAAAAATTAGAATTGTCAGTGTGATATTAGCACTTGAGAACAAAGTATTGTTTCTTGAATCATGCTTTGGAATAAGATTGTCTTATCATAAAAAAAGGAGAATGTAGGAAGAAAATGGCTTGAAAGCGATAAAAGTACCAATCTACAAAGGCATGTTGACATGATAAAGGACAATTATTTGGATCTGAGATTGTTAGGGAACAAAACTGGTTTTATTGTGTTCAACTTCAGCAAAGGATATTATTTTGTATATTTGTAAATGTTAATGTCTTGTACATTTTTTAACATTAATTTCATGTAATAATTTTGATACTACTTCATTATCTTTGTAAACAGGGAAGATGAACAAATGAGCATTTATACCCTCTATATGCTGTGTCATATGTTGCTGCATGACTCAAAATCAGCAAGTTTATCTCATGCTATTTAATAGCATTTTATCTTTGGAGAAGAATATCTTAAATTCATCTCACCTTTTCACATTTTGTCATTATGCATACATACAAATTTGTATATAAGTACCTATGTGTACATATTGATATGATAAACATGTATACCCCCCCCCCCCCCTCTCTCGAGCTGTATCTATCTGTCTATGATCTTTCTATCTATGTGTATGGATTTTAAGTAGGTAAAAAGATGGAGAAAGAGATGAATAGAAAGAATGGGGGGGGGGAATGCTTTACTCTGAAATGAGTCACGCATGGCATGCAATTTTACTGTCAGGAAACTCTGGCTCCAATATTATAAACTACCATGTACTCCAAGAGCGTTGCCTGGCAACCCATCTCGTGTGTGTGTGATGCTCACAGTCTCCTCCCTGTATTCATCATCTCACTTGGAGTGGTAGAACACGCGTTTCTAGGAGAAGTGCTCTTCCACCTTCCTGGTTCATTCAATCAATTTGCTCTGATCTGTGACAGGCTTGCCTTCTTCATTGAATTAAATGTTATTGAATTAAGTCTAATTTAATAACTTTACTAACCATATCGAATGTCTCAGTGATGTTGCTTCAGTAAATGTATACAGGTACATTTTTCCCCCGAGTCAAGAATTGAATGAATGGAATCTAATGCGGTTGTAGCTTTACAATAGATATTGTGGGAACATACTAGCAAAGTCTAACAATATCATGTGAGGAATATTACGCCAGTGATATATTAGTATGATCAGTAGCAGCTATCATTATGTTTCATTTCTTGATGACATGTTTGATAGTCATCATTTCTTAATGGTGTATGGATTTTGTCATATATATCTGTTACTTATGGCACACAGTGTCTCTTTACTGTATTTCTTTTCTGATACATTTTGTGTTCATTGCTATACAAAAAAAAAAATTAAAAAAATCATGTGGCATTTATGAATATCTTTTTTCCCCAGAATGATACATATGACATACCATGATATGTGCATTTTTTCATAGTAATGAGCTTGGTTATCTCTTTTCGTCATAGCTGAAGATATTAACTCGGTCTAATCAACCAACACATAACATACATGAGTGGTAATGATGATTTTTGGAGATAAATGTATGAGGGATAAGAGTGGAAGGCATGATGAGCGAGACTGATAAGGAATCATCCGTGGAGAAAAGATTAAAGGATGCTTCTATTCTTGAGTTTGAGTCTATATAACCACCAATCCAGGGATGGGAAAGCTAAAATCAGCCTCGTTCACATCTGTCTCGATGCTGTTCCTTTTAAAGGTGGTTAAAGTCTGCTGCTCTTTCAGTTTGGTATTTCGTTAGTACTACCATTATTTCATTTTTTTTTTTTTTGCTTCTGTATGCTCAATGGTGCCAGCATTATTTTGCATTGCCATGGCAATGGCCACACAGAGTTATGAGAATTGGCAATACTATGTGGAATACGAGAAAGCAATTAAACAGAATTCAACTTTTTAATTGAATTTGAATTTACTGCCTAGTCTTGATCATTCAGACCATTTGTAGTCTCCAGTAATTTGATAATCATATTACCAAGTGCATTCAATATCATCTCCTTCCCAAGATTGCCCTCTCTCTCTCTCTCTCTCTCTCTCTATGTGATAGGATATTCAAGTATGTGACACAGACTAGTAAAGGCTTTAAGTCATTAGGTGATTATGTAATAAAAGTTCATTAATATTACATGGTTTCACAGACTATGGTATACTAGGCCACAAAGTAAAATCATTGCTACAGATTCAAATGGGTAAAGTTACCCTCTTACCATGCCCCATTCTCAACATTATAGTACTGTACTAGACCTACAGGTCTCTGATTTGCAGTCGTGCAATAAACTCGGCACACATGGCATGCAATGTGAGAAGGCTGTACCTGGCCTTATTGTGCATCGGTCCGAAAGACGTTACAACAGATGATATTGGATGCAGAGATGTGCAGTCTACCATGCATGGATGCATTTTAGACAGACTCATAAATGAACTGAAATCATGTTTTTATTGTGCAGATTATCTTCGGGTATGGCTCTCAACACATACCATTCATTGTGTACAGTAGAATGAATATCAGAGGGAAGTATTCGTCAGTTTGAGAGCAAAGTTAGTCCATAGTCCCATGTGTAGTATTATCATGAAGATCTGCAATCAGTTTGAAGTCTGTCAGTACAAGGACAGCTGCAGAGTTACAGTTATTGATCCGAAGTTCATGATTGTTTCTTTCATTCTTTGATGTGGATCTTTAGGAAAGGGGAGAATTACATCAGAAAAATAATCAATGAGACTATTGTATCAGAGTTGAGTGGCATTCACAAACCATGTCATAGAGATATTCATTCATAAAGGATGACAGAAATGTATTTGTGTATTATTTCATCTGTTATCTTTACAATGCATCCATCTGACATGTATAACTGTTTTTCAATCATGCGTTACTAAGCTTATCATGTCTGTTGTTACAAATGTCTATATGGCAGGCTATATGTAGACAGAAATGCCAGTGAAAGCAAAATGCTTATTTTGTTGTGGGTTGCCTAAGAATGCACATCAATGCAGCCTCACCAACATCCCGAATATCTTCTGGTGTGCAGTGGATGTGAAAAGCTATAGAAAATGTTCCATAGAGTGTATGGATATGTGTCTTCTTTTGATGAATAACAGCATAGTTATAGTAGTAGAACTTTCGGGAGTTGTTTCAGAACTCAAAATCAATTTGTATGATAACTTTGTAATCTTTGTATCAGTTCGATACCAGAGGGGCAGCAGTGCAGTCCAGATAAACCCTCTGTTGACTGCCATCTAAAAATGCCATTGGTAACCTACATAAGTAAGATGACAGTGATGTTTAGAGAGAAATAAGAGATCATAACCTTCACATCCTGTTGTGTTAGTAATCATTTTTATCTTTTGCTTTCATTTTGGTCTGCATGTAACTTCAGTATGCTCCTTCAGTACTGAATGTGGTTTACCTAATTTATAACTTTATATGTTCAAGTCCAGGGCTGCCTTGGAAAAGAGCAAAATAGACATGAATATATACCCCAATCCAGGCCAGTAGAATCAATACAACTCTTACGATATTGATTTCATTCGGGCCGGTCGGAGACAGCTGGCCTTGGGAAAAAGGTCATGTTTACTGCTGGTGACAAAACGGTGGATAGTGATAGGGAAGGATTGGATTCAGTCCCATTCGTTTAGCCTGCCCTCATTCTGGTACATAACAGTTTGTTGTTTCTCTGAGGCAGTAGATTTGCTTATGAAGAACTCTACTTTGCATTAAAATTTATGTTTCAGACTGTATGATTTGTTGTGAGAATTTTTCAAGTTTAATGTCGTTGAATTGCTATTAAGAGCATTCTATGTATGTGTAATCATGAATTACAAATGTAAAGTAAGAGTTACAAGATTTATGATAAGGAAAGAAGTACAGAAAAGAGCAGTGCTACTACTGCTACTACTTCAACTACATGTACTACTGATTATGATGCAAAGGATTATAGATGCATACAGATTGTAGATAGAGATAGGAAATTATTACATTGACAGAAATAGTTCTTGAAATGATTGTGATAATAACAGAGAATTTACTGACACTGATAACTTGTCATTTTCAGATGATTTATACCATATTTTTTGTCATTATTTCATTCATTTACTATAATCGGTTCTATCAGATCTACTATTAGCCTTCCTGTACAAGTGTATTGATTGCTGGAAGCAATGCCAATCATAAGAAGCAGCACATTCATGGTGTATCGTACACAGTTATAGAATTATGCTCAAAACTGTATGCATATATGCATATCTATAGATGCAAATATATAAATATATAGAGATATATGAATATATGAATACATAAATATATACAAACATATGTAGTGTGTTTGTATGAGAGAAAGATAGAAACAGAATTCTGTAATATATTGTGTTTGTTGCATGTGGTTATTTGTTGTTGTTTTTTTCTCAACAGCTGCAGAAAAACTGTGTAAAAACAGAAAGAAAATAGAACACCGAACCCACATTCACATCAGAATGTGTAAGGGAAAGCGAGTGAACCAAAACAAAATATCCTATACTGTCCTGCCTGGCCTGGCCACTTCCCTCTGTGCTGCCAAAATGTAACATGATCCCAGCCAAGTAACTAACACAGATACTACTCCTTTATTGCTTCCTGGGTTGACTGTCAAAATCAGCCCAAATCCTCCCAAAGCTGTGGAATTAGATCTGTTTAGATAGAGATTAATATTTCATTCAGCAAATAATCATTACTGTGTTGACCTCACACAGGGTTTCTGACCCTTTACACCCTGACAACACTCGCCAGTCAACAACATTTGTGTCCTTTCACCCATTCCCTTTGATTCCTCTCTGAAACCTGCGAACAATTACAATGATTTTCTACGAAATATGGGACTGCCTTTTTGCAGAAGGTAAGCTAAAATGCAAAGTGTTATTTGGCAGCAAACCTGTAGACTCATCAAAACCATGACATTCAATATCATGGTTATGAATGTACTTTATTATTATTATATTATCATCATTGTAAGGCCTGTGCCATGGAACCCTCAGCAGACCTATGAGAATGTACCTTTCTCATTAAACCTGTTGGAGTTAGTGCGATTTATTCTTATCAAATCAGTTCCTCTAATCATGATTTTGTCCATTATTGATAAAATGCTTCAGATGACACATTGTCTCATCTCTTTGTATCTTACAGATTTTGACATGGATATGTCTGATGAGATATTGATAACCGATGTCGTGGACCAACTCAACCACCAAGTGGCATTCATCACAGGTAAGAACCAACCAGGGCATCTAAAAAAATGATTTTCCAATTATAAGTTTGTTTGTTTGTTTGTTTGTTTGTTTGTTTGTTTGTTTGTTTTTTACTGAACTGTTCTTTGAATGAGAATTGGTACCAGTCAGGTTAAGAACACTGTGTGAGTGCTATTACCCACTCCAAAGAGCTAGAGAATTTTACCACTGAAAAAAACCCAAACAAACCTTAAAAACAAAATAGAAGATAGCACAAGAGGCATTACTGTTCTGCTGTATCAGCTTTCTTTTGTCAAAGCATCTTTGTATAGTTAACTGTATCATCTTCTGGTTCCATTAAGATTGATGGCAAATCTAAGGTATTAGCACTAAGGAGATACATATCATTTCATTTCTGAAATTTACAACTCCATTTTTGGTGTAGCATTTACTTTTCTGCCATAGCCAAAAGATTTTTTGTTGGTGTATTGATTCTACCCTTGATTATTGTGTATACATGTATTTTAACGTCCTTCAAAGCCGTGAATCCAATATATACTGCATGAAATATTCCTTTGTCCTGTAGACCAAAACATTACGGTGTAATTGCGAATAGCATATATGCCAACCAACCTTTGGTAGTAATTCCAGCATTGATATCAAGACTAATTAACTTGAAAGAAAAAACAACAGCAACAAAGTAACATGTAAAGAAGATCACTTCCAAGCAAAAAACGAAGTGTAATCATTACTGTACAGACCATATATTTAGCGAGTCTATATCGTCGCTGGGGTGACAAGACCTTGTATCTGCAATTTTGGTAAAAATGACTATTTTGGATTAATGGTCAAATAATGGGTTAAGTGATGTCCTGTCCAAATCTCAACTGTCTTACTCCAAAAATGAAGCCACAACGGCATGTCAAAGGAACGACTATCCCATTCGCCACAGTGCTTTGGCCGCCATGTTTTTTGGCTCTCCTGAACATTTGACATTTTGTAGATACGAGGTCTTGTCGCCCCAGCGACGATATATATATATATATATATATATATATTATTTTCATTTTTTTTTTTTTTTTCAAATCGGGACTTCATGACAGTTTCATGAGTGGTTAAGTTTGCGGTCTTGGTATACAGTACTAAATGGAGAAATATAATTATGCATGCACGTCACTTTCATGTCGGGATCAGAGTCAATATTTTTGCTGCTATCTAGTACTGTTTGTGTCACATTAGACACCTATACTGAAAGTAAATATGACAAGCGAAACTACAATATAAGCATGAATTTTTATATGTGAAATCTCATTGGTAGCCACTCCTTTTTTCAAAGTGCTTAGAATGAAAGGAAAGGTGTTATGCGCACCATGTCAGTTGCTAATACACATGATTATTCCTGTGACCCCTGGGTCCCAGTGAAGTTGCTATATGTACATGTAGATCTGTCCTTCCTTTAGCAACTAACACTACCACATTTATTTCTCTTGCCATTATGTCACTATGTGCAGCTAAACTGGTGATAATCCATAATTCAGAGTACAACCACCTTGTAATAGTGGTAGAGGCATAAAAAAGGAGGGGGGAAATGCTCTAATTGCATTATGATGGTTCAAACATGCTACAAAATCCAATTTGCAGGTGGTGTCTGAGTGTGTGTGTCTCTCTTTTACAGCCCTGCTTGTCTGTGGCTAATGGTTTTGGTAACAGCTGTGGGGTGCCCTGTGTATGCCATTGATAGTCTTGTATTCAGGCTTAAGACTTAAACAATTTAATATCTGCTTCATCAATAGTTATTATCAGTCCATTGTCACAAGCAACTGCATGGATGTATACTTGCAATCAGAGAATCAGAATCAAAGCTAGGATTGTCAAACCAAATTAAGCATGTCAACAGTCCTAAGAATGGTGTGATGTTGAGTTCAAAAGAGGAAGTCATTAGTCATTGCCATAATTATAATAAGGTCTTGTTTATCATTGTTGCCACTGCTCTATGGCATCTTTACAAATTCACTTTTGACCCAAATTGGCAAATATTTATTGAAAGAAGTGGTTGATAGGTCCTATGATGTACATGCTTAAAAATATTTCAGTCTGGGTTTTTTTTTAAATTCTGAATTCTTATTTCAACTTTTACTATTATCAGATAAAACCTTCACATCTACCTCAGATCCTCAAAGAAATTTGACTTGTGGTTCCGCATTTCTGTGGTTATGTATGAACTTGGTTCTTGAACAAGAAAATATCTGCCATCAGTTGTCACAAGTCAAAAAAAAGAAAGAAAACAAATTGCTCATTGCCAATGAGAGTATCTTACATTTTGAAAGTTACCTGTAAATGTTCAGTGTAAGAACTAGTTCACATTTATCTCTTATTTTCTTCTTTCCCTCAGAATGTGACACAAAATTAAGACCATTTAAGGCAAAGGCAAAGATTATAAAACAGTGAACATGCCCTTTCATTGTTGAAAAATGTAGATTTTATTTAAAGGGGAAGGCTAGTAACTGATCAGTGGGAATCAGTGGGAATGCTGGGGATGATTGTTCCAATCCTTGTGGGATTCATTTAAGAGTACATTATATATCTATTGTTGTGTGGAAAATTATTTGCTTCAGAATGGTCTCATATTCAAGTAATGTGCAGTTTCATGTTTCCAGGTTAGCATGCCTGGTCAGTGACAGGGCATTAATGTGCACATTACTTGAATATGAGACCGTTCTGAAGCAAATAATTTTTTCACACAACAGTAGATAATATAATGTACTCTTAAATGAATCCCACAAGGATTGGAACAATCATCCCTCAGCATTCCCACTGATTCCCACTGATCAGTTACTAGCCATCCCCTTTAAATTAAATAGGAAGAGGTTCAAAGTTTATATTCGTAGTCAAGTAGCTCTGAAAGTTTTGATGAGTAGTCAAGTAGTCTCGTCACTTTCGATATCAAAGCAGTCAAGTAGTCGACAGTTTTTGTGACAGTAAACATCTGGTAGATCAAACCCTTGTCAATGTGTGGGAAAGGCTTGTGAAAGATGTTGTAAACCCTGTTACTGATTAGCTGTCATTCCATGCAGCTCTGAATGATCGACAGGGAAAAAAGACAAAAAACACTGCCTTGGTTCACTTTCATTTAGATTTAAGTAACAGAAATTATCACATTTAATCCTTCCTCTCACTTTTAGCTCACCTGAGCTGAAGGCTCAATAGAGCTATTGCGATCATTCGTTATCCAGTGTCCATTGGGCACGTACCCAAAAAAAATTAGTAAGTTTCTATAATTGACATTATTAATATTAGAAAGAAATTCTATGACCACAAGAGAATCTGACACTTTGGAATTTCACTCCAACCTTTCTGTCTTCCAACCCCCCCCCCCCCCCCGACCAAAACACACCTAGCATTGTATGAAACAACTTGATACTAAATCATCATGGCAGAATGAATGATTCAGGGATCTACGCACAGATCTTTAAAACAGTCTACCTTTAATGTTCGAGAGTATTTCTTAGAAAACAAACAATAAAGAATTTTCTCTTCAAGTGGGACCTTCCTGGTTAAATTGTGTGTGTTTTTAATTCTATGTTTCAGGAGGAAAGACACAAGAAGGCTACCCTATCATCAACATGCCAGAATGCCAGAAATTCTCCATGGTGCGAGACGAGGATTTCGTCAGACTCATGACATACCTTGTCAGAATACCAAGGTAAGGGTATTAACTCTTTCAGCCTCGTCTGCATTGCAAAGCTAAATAAGAAAATAGGCTGATTTGCCCGAGAGGGTTAACTTGGCTAATACCTTGTAGATTGTGTTAACCCATTACATGCCAGTTTAACCCTGACATGCATTGATATAGGTGGGACTACTACATTCCAATATGGTTAGCCAGTCTAAGAATTCATAATGTCTTCATGTGTTATGCAAAATAACAATATAATAGTAGTAAGAGATTTTCCCTAGGAACTGGAAAACATGTCCTTTCTTGTCCTACACCTAGCAATGGTTAATGAATCCAAATAGTGCACCCAATATTTGCAGTCAAAATTCCTTGATCGTCAAATGCGTGACCCAAAGCCTATACCAAGGTGTGGATTACATTCTATTCCTAATTATAAAAAACCCATTGTTATCTGTACACAGGGTGTGTTTTTTTTTCCACCTTAACCTTCATGTTCCGGCGCACTTGGTCGCAGCTTGCCTAAATGCAATTTGGTTTCAGGTTTTCCCCATAAACATACAAAAAAAAACAGCTAACGAACAAAAAACAGAAATAACCTTATTGCCAAGTGCACCAACCATCTCAGGCGTAACAATGTCATAGGTTCATCACTCATGCAAAAATAGTACGAAATCAGAGAATTGCACAGTCAGTACATCTGCACAGGTCCACAAGACACAAGATAGCATGCTGGCATCAGATAATTTACATTTTATGCATTCTGACCCTAATTTGATGTGGTGACTTAAAACTTGTGAGACAGTCAACATCATTTTCAGTAGAAAACAACACTCAGTTATAAGACCTGAACATAGTTTTCCTGTAAAGAATTATAGCTGCATTTACAGACATTGACAACGACCCTCATTTAATCTGAAGTGAAACACATCTCCAGAAAGTGCTCATGTCTACATGATGTCACCAAAAACAAACAAACAAACAAACAAAAACAAAAACAAAACAAAACAGGACGAATCTGTAAAGTGAGTGTAGCCATTTTGAGCATTTGCAACTTCTGTTTTGACCATACACTACTTAAAGGAAATGACAAGAATTTGAGTCCCCCCCCCCAAAAAAAAAAAAAAAAAAAAAATGAAAGCTACCACAGGGAAGTTATTTCTATAAAAAGTGATTTGTCAGATTCACCAACAAATTGGGACTGTTTTCTGGGGAACCAAATAATATGAAAACTCAGTCTCATTTTTTTTTAAGTTGTGTAGTTTGAATACTTGGTTCATTGCAAGGTCAACTTAAAAAGCATTTTACATTGACAAATATGATTTATTAGTGTTCCACTGTTTGCTTTCATTCACGGTAAGAAAATAACTACTGATGTATGCTTTTCCCCTTCAGTGTTACCTACAGAATTCTAAAAATAAAGCCTCCCAAAAAATGTCATTCACCCAAAAAAAAAACACCCAAAACAACTAAGAATAAAAAAGCCACATGACCCTCTGCATGAACTTTTTCTTTATGGAAATCAATATGAGATCATACTTTGGTAATTATAGTCCAAACATAATCCTAGTTAACTGCCAAAATGTGAACTGCATTACCACACACACCATTGGAGTAGTTTAACAATTGTTTTATATTGATATGATATGATGTCACTTTCACGCCCTGTATAAAAAAATTTTCGGGCAAGAAATTACTGATGATAAGAAGAATAACTACGACTGTATAATTTAGAATTACAACATGTCAATTACACTAAAAAAAAAAAAAAAAAAAAAAACCGAAAAAACACAATGTGTTCATTTTAGCAGTGCATGACTGATGTTATCACAAAAACATTCATCAGGAAGTAAAATGATGAAAACAGCAATTTCCTGATGCTTATCCCCACCACTTTTCCAGCAACAATGGAAGCAATCAGCAGCACCTCATGTTATAAAGAGCCAGGTAGATTAGAAACGGAGACAGACATTGCCTTGTGAGGAAATGAGCCCCACTGGATGACGCACTGAAGATGATTTGTACACGAATGCTCACATTGTTCGCTGAGTAGGGCCCTTCCTGCTCACGAATTAGTCAATTAATGGGTCACGGCGACTCTTTTCGAGCTTGTCTCCGGATACGTTTGAGCGTTTCAATCGGCAGCAAGGAACTCTGGGATTTGTCCGTCAGAGCCATGCTAACAAGGAGGTCACAACAGCGATTTCCTTTTCTCTCCTGATCCAAGCGTTGATGATGATACCTGCTCAATCTGAGACCAAATGTTAAAGGGACAGTACAGTATTGGTGGAGATGAAAATTGGGCTTTTAACTTTTTGCGAGATACCAAGAAAACACTTATGATAAAGTACAGAGCATACCATTTCAAAAGGAATTCAAAGTTTATTTGATGAAAATCGGGTTTGGAATGACTGAAACATCCAAAAACAAAGTAAAACAAAGCGATCGTAATAAAGTGTGGGTCCCACACTTTATAAGAATCCCTCTTTTTTGGATATCTCAGCCATTTTAAAACCAATTTTTATCAAATAAACGTTGAATTCCTCGTAGAATTACATGCTCTTTCATATTTCATAAGAGGTTTCTCATTATCTCACCAAAAAAGTTAGAAACTTGAAATTAGGTCTCAACCAAAACTGTACGATCCCTTTAACCCTATAAGCCTTGTAACTCTTCATCTCTTTCCATAGATCCCACAGTCAACCCCTAACTCTGAATTAACACTCCCATTCATATCTAGTGCCATAATCAATTGGTTGTGAAAAGTGTATTGTTGAGGCCAAAGGGATTCCATTTTGTTTTTTGTTTTTCTGATTGTTTAAGAAGAGGGCGTGCATAGCATGTTCATTATAGGAGCACTACAATTAGAACCCCTTTCAAAAAAGTTGAGAGCTTCATAATATTGCAAAACACATCTTTTAAAAATACATTAAATGATGTAACTGTCCTGCTGTGCTCGGGAAATTGCAGAAATAACAGAGCGAGATTAAGTAGGAACCAACAACAGCAGCCTTGAAAGCTGTAATAGAGGTCTTTAAAGGTCCTGTTTACCTTTGGGAACTGTGATTTTAGGAAAATTTCAAGATATGACATTTAATGCATATATGTGTAGGTCTTTTGTACCACAAAACATCCAGTCATATAAAATTTTTGTGATAAAGCATAAGATATAAGGAGATATCTGTATTTTTCTCAAACTGTACCTGTAGACGGTTTAGCCTGGAAACATTTAACTATTATTCACATTTTGTATATTTAACAATACTTGACATCGATTTTACCGATTCAAATTTTTACAGTGGTTGTTTCTATCCTGAACTCACATTTTAAAACTATTTTAAAGCACAAATGCTGGGTTTTTATTTCATCTGCAAATGGTAAATTGTACCTTTAAGATGAGTAATGGGAGCCCAGGAGATGCCATGTGGTTGTATGTTGCTAAGAGGAGGAAGTCCCTAGCAATGTTTTAACAGTCTGGAGAATTCAGCTACATTTCCTCCCCTTCAATTGTCTGCAAGGCAGACACTCTTAGATATATCCCGGCCTTGTGAGGGCAGTGTTTATGCGCTTGGGAATAGAGGGACATTAATTGTTTGTGGGAGAGAAGATTGTGTTTGTGTCAAGTGAAATGGCATTGAATGGGAGGCCTAATGAAGAAAGATTTACTAGTTAGCTATGTGTGGAACCTTCTTCCATTCTGCAGTAACCCCAAGAACCCTTTGACTAAATTTGTATGTTCTGGCAGTCCCAGGTAATAGATAATAATGAGTTGGATTCATCACTGACACAAATTAACATGATCCAAATCTAGAGAATTTTGCCTTTGTGGACATAAAAGTTCAACTTAATAAGGTGATCAGCATCATGATCAAAATCCCAAGAAATCTTGCTATAATTTCAAAAGGATCACTACAATTTTGGATATGGCACGATAATTCACACAGAGGCTTGTGTGTGAATGCTGAAGCAAAAAAATTCAAGTTTTTTTGTCCCATCATTCAAAAAACACATTACAACAGCGCATGAACACAAAGACAAGGGTAACCATTTTGGTAAATTTTGGGCATATGCACTATGGTTGACAGAATATCACCATCGGCAATTAGTGGGATATTTCTGTTCACCTGAATGGGCGCAAAATATCATGGTATTTGGATCACGATGGTTACCCCCCCCCCCCCCATGTTGTCTACACAGTGTGAATGTGACTTTTAAACGATTCTATTAATTTCCCAGTTTGCCCTGAGTCAACCCACAAAAGAGATGGTTATAAATTTCCGGAATTTGTGGTATACAAAGAATTGCAAATGTTCTTGTTACCTAAGTTTTAACTTGTGTCTATATCTGTAGAAATCATGAAATAAATGTGTCTGAACCATGTTAGTGGAAGTAAATGTCAAAGTACACGTAGATAGGGTACATGTTCATTAGAAAAGTTGTGTCTTGTCATGTGCAATGCAAATGTTTCTTGTATTGATATACTGCAATATATTTTGCAATGTTTGCATTTTCACAAATTTTGTGAGTCGACATGCGTTGTATGCGCATATTCACCAAATCACTATAATATTGCCTCCAGTACCACAAATAGTATATCATCTTTAGGGGTGAAAATCACTTGTTTTTCTTCCTATTAAAAAGGGATAATTCATATCTTTTTTTCATCGCAGTGGTTCTTGATCACAAGCTCAACCACTCCCCAAATTGTCTTACAAGACAAGTCCTAATTTATGAAATATGTGGCATAGATCACAGTATGTTGTTTATACATATATCATACATCATTTCATCCACATATTCTTTTGAGCCTTCTTCATTTTCACGTTGTCATTCTTTGTTATTCCGTAGTTATTTCCAAGGACTGAGATGTGAAAGGTATCAGATTTTAAAAGCATGAGTTTGTGAGTTTGGTGGATGAATGATGTTCTTTTTGATCAATGTGATTAACTCAGTATATCTTTATGAAGCATGACAACTGTGGTTTCATTCACTTCATTTTGTGCAGTGTTTTTCTTCCACATAATCAGCACGAAATATAGTTGTCAAGAAATCTGTGATGTATGAAAGACAGCAAATTCATGCTGATTTTTATCAAGAAAAGTTTGACAGTTTGAGAAAACTGACTGAAGAAAACAAACAGTATCATTGATATAAAAAGTATGAAGAAATTGAAGTTGTGGTGAAGTCTTTTTTTTTTCTTTCTTTTTTATTTTTGAGACCAAGTATGCAAACATCTTGAACTTTTTTTTTATGTGCCTGGTACCAGTGATGATAATCTGTCTTTGAAGTGATCAATTTTTTTAATAGTTGTGTGTGTGCTCTTCAGAACTAGCACTGCTAATGGAACTTTTGAAGTTGCTTTGTGAAGTGTTTATATGCAGCATGTGCTGTATCTATCACTATTTTAAGTGATGATAACTTTTGTTGTATGTCATTGCAGTTCTGTAACTTATTCCAGTGTGTGATGTCATTGTCTGAAAATTATCTGTTGTATTTGTTTGTCTTTTCATATGTTTGATGTCTCGTACCATGTTAAATGTTAAATGGAATGCATTGTGCATCTCTGTCAAGTTTTGGTCTTTGGTCACTTTTGGTCAGTAGCGGATCCAGAGGGGGGCGAACTGGGTGTGCACCCCCTCTTTATTTTTTATTTTTTGGTGAAAACAAAAGAAATAAAAAGAAACAAAAGAAATAAAAAGAAAAAAATGGGCATGTGCGCCCCTCTTTAATTTTGTAAAGACACATTCCCTTTAGGGAATTCCTGGATCCGCCCTTGCACATGCGCACTTTGACCTTGTGAAGATACATGTACTTATCATATAAATAGAAGATGATATGTGATTGTTTTAACCCAGACTAACTTGATACATGCAAACAGTGATACTGATAGTTTGGTACCAAAAAAAAAAAAGACACACTGTTCAGTGACTTTGAAACTGAATTAACTCTATATCAAATTCATATCCCTGTCATACCCCTTTGATAAGACCTGCCATACTCTAAGGACCAAAGAGGAGGAGTGTGTTCAAGGAAATACATGTCGCCCCTAGCAACCATCTCCAGGGCAACATCATCATCATCCCCTCTCTCTCTCTCTATCTCTCTCTTTCTTCCCATTCTGTCTTTTACTGGTAAATCAATTCAACAATGTACAGATATATCAATTTCTTCAAAACAGCATTTAACCAGGCAACAGATGAGTTCTTTAAGTAGTTTTACAGTGTTTGCTAGAAATGGAAGATGCGATGTTAAGTCGTTCTGCCTTTAAAGCAGGAATATGAGCACATAGGACAGTGACCAGGGAGGAATGTTAATTGTTATTAGGTGATGGCATCCCATCCGCCTCCATCTATGCCAAAGAGGCCATCTGGAGGAGCTGCTTAGTCTACAGATTCAGACCTTTGTCAATGTGCAATCGTTCAAGTCTGCCATATGATACTGAATGTGGACATGGTTGTATTTGTTTCTGTGTTTGTAGTTCCAGTCAATGGCAATTTGTCGAAAAGGGACATTGACAGTTTTTCAGAGTACATCATCATAGACAAGCTGTTAAATACATATTATGTTATGGACAGAAATTTTCCTGTCACTTTTTACAACTTTGATTATCAATGTCCTTCAAATGTTTTTACATTGTAAGTCTTTGAGAGATGTTCAACAGAGAGCTTCAAAGAGGTAACTGGATATTAAAGGACAAGTTCACCTTCATAAACATAAGGAGAGAGAGAATGTAGCAATATTAGTAGAACACATCATTGAAAGTTTGAGGAAAATCGGACAATCCGTTCAAAAGTTATGAATTTTTGAAGTTTTTGTGCAGTCACCACTGGATGAGAAGACTACTGCAGTGTATGATATCACATGCGTACAACAATATTAGGAAAATATAAAGAGAATTTCACAAAATTTCATCTTTTGAAAAAAGTACTCATTCCCTTGACTCGTTACTGACATATGTTATGGGTAATATTATTCCCATTGCCTTTAGAAAGAGGCAAGTCAAGTGCTCTTTTATTTTGCGAAAAAAAGTGAAAATATGTTGAATTTTCCTTACGTTTTCCTTATACTGTTGTACGCATATGACATCATGAGCCTTAGTAGTCTCCTCATCCAGCGGTTCCAACACAAAAATTTTAAAAATTCACAACTTTTGCATCGATTGTCCAATTTTCCTCAAACTTTCACTGATGTGTTCTACTAATATTGCTGCATTCCCTCAATCCTTATGTTAATGAAGGTGAACTTGTCCTTTAAAACATACCATTACCTCAGATATGATGGAGGTAATTGACCCTTTGACTTGTCATGCTTCATCTGTATTCATTCCATCGCTGGAAAGGTATAAACACCAGATGCTTGTCTATGATCTATCAATTCATCCATTGTTTGCGTAACTCTGTGGTTTAAGGGTCTCTGCCTGATTGCTCATAGCCTATGTCCAAGCCTGTTACAGTTATGCATTTCAGAGATAAAAGCTTGGTATAACAACAAGTCTAATTTTCTTACCCAACTTAGCTTGGTGACCAGCAGACCCAAATTGATTTTCCCATATAAAAGTATTGGCAGGATTGCATATATATGAGAAATGTCCAAAGATACAGACTTGCAGTATGGAGTGGTCATAAGAAACAGTACCATTTCTTCCTGAAAAGTGCTGAAAATAAGACTAGTAGAATGGATGTGCTTCTGTCATCGCCTTTCCATATCATGCAGAGTGATGAACCCGTCATGCGTATGAAGTAAGAACATCAGTCAGTATTACCAGAGCTAAGTTTAATTTCCAAATTCAAGCAACTTTTTGGATCAAGTGTGTCATAAATCATAGTCATAAATACATCAAATTGTTGAGAATATGATCCACATTCATCTGCAGTGAGTAGGGGCCACAACTGTCAGATCTGTGAAGTATTAAAAAGTAGCACGCATCATTTGCAAATACTTCCCATTGTCACCAAATTAGATTTTTTTTTTACCCCAGAAACATAGTATCAAAATTTAGCTCAAACTACAGGTAAATGATTGTACCTTCAGTTCATCTATATATACATTAAAAGAAAATTAAACCTACTTTGTTTGTCAATGCCCCCCCCCCAAAAAAAAAAAAAAAAAAAAAAAACAAAACAAAACACACACACACACAAAAAAAAAACACCCCACAGTTTCTTGACAAGGGCAGGTATCCTTCCATTGAACACTTTCATGTCAAAGAAGAAAAAAAAAAATCTTCCCCCCAGGCTCAATTGTCTAAGAAAAAGTAAAAATTGAAAATATAGTCAAATGTTGGATATTTTCCTTTTTCCTTATACTCTTTGCATAATGACATCGACTAAAGCTAAAACTATCAATCAAAATCATATGGTTTTGGAAAAAATTAGATGCCCAAGAGCTATCAAGAAAATGGTTGGTGTTAAATATTGCAAGAAATGGTTGATACAATGCCATGAATCCATTCCTGTTAAAGATACAGTTACTAGTACACCTATCTAAAACACAGATATGTTATACCATCTACCCAATGGCTGACCAAGAAATCATAACAGAAATATATTCAGCCAATTTTAGCATAGCAGGTAGCAAAATATATGTCTGTTGTCACTGTTCCATGCAAAGCATCAAGGAGGCATTAATGTCCCCTGTGCCCAGTAGGGCACTACTATAATTATATTCATACTTAGGTAGTGGATGTATTATGTCTAACGAGGGCTCACTTTCAAGGAATGCATCAGACTGTAAAATGGGATTGTTGGTGCCACGAGAGTGCAGAGTCGCACCTAAGGTTTGGTAGTAATTACAAGTATCAATGATTAAAGGCCTCCATACTCTCTGATGGTATGCACATTAGCAGTTTATTATATATCTTATTTGTGATAAAACTTGGGAGGAGGAAATGGAAAAAACAGCAACAACCAAAACCCAGCAATGAGTTAGCAGCATGCAGAGCACTATATTTAGTGTCATCCTCCTACATTAGATGCTGAAGGAAAATTATGTTTTGCTTGTTTGTTTTTAAAAGAGGCACTGTCTCATATGCTGTTGATTCAGCTTCAATAAAACTGTAATTTGTGCACGGAAAACAAATATTGTTAAATCTCCTCTCCCTTCTCTCTTCATGTCCCATAAATTTGAGGTACCGCCAGTACACAGATGCCTTGTGGCCAACCTTATTTCAGATGCATTGTGGGATGGTTTGGTCACAAAGTAGAATTCAGTATGGGCTGCATCTCGCTTGTCAGACCAGCAGATGGACAGCATTTGAATGTGTGGTTGGGATGAGTCAAGGAAGCAGCGTGGGACAGGGTTTGCCAAACAACCAATCAAGGTCATATCTTTCATCCAGGGGTGTTTTTGAAGATTTTGTCCCGCGCGTTGCAGAATGTTGTTAAATGCACTTCACTGCGCATGACAGGATGTTTTTAACCCTCTGTGAACTCTGCCACAGCCTAGCAACAATCTGCCATGGGCACAACAATTTCTTGCTAATCATCATGTGACCAGCTTATTACAGCACTGCAGTGATGACCTGTGACTTTAAATGGCCACAAATCATCGAAATTGAAAACCTGTAAACTCTATTCCCCCCACCCCCCAATTCAAACTGAGGAAGAGAGTAGTAAAGAACAAAATGCATGCACTGATTGCATTGCATTGTTTGTGGACGAAGTCACGAGCTAGAAAGTCTGAAGCGACAATGCTACTGAGCTATCGCACAGTGCATCTGTGATAGGGCTCTTCAATGGTGCTTTGCATAGTGCCAGTACCCCAAACTCCTCTCATTCCTTCTGCCCCACCCTCTTTTCTCTCTCTCATTTTGTCTGTTCATGTAAACCTTTTCCTCTTTTTCTTCTCCCTACCCTCCTTCCTTCTCTTCCCCCCATCCCTCCCCTCCCTCCCCCATCTCTGCTCCCCCTCCTTCTAACCCTCCTTTATTGACCGATTCAGTGACGCGCTATGTGTATTTTTGGCATGGGCGCAGCCATAGTGGGTGTATCAGCCGACCCCCCCTCCGCACTCCCCCACCCCTCTCCCTACATTAGCACGCGCGCAGAATGAAAAACTGCTTTAGCCAATAGGCGTCTCGTACTGAGTGCGCGAATGCTTGCTTAGTGCGCGAACCTTTGTTACAAGTGCGTGTAAACATGTTGCCCCGGGGTGGGGGAGAGCAGGGGGGGTCGGCTGATACACCCACTATGGCTGCGCCCTGTGCCGTAAAATGTCTGCTGCCCTCAACGAACCCGAATCGGTCAATATTCTCTACCTTGAGTTCCTGTATCGGTGTTTAAAGGTGCATTTCTCTTTCCTTATTCCTATTAAAGTGATGATGAGGTTCAAAGGTTATCAGTGGATTTTTACTGAATTCACCCACAAGAGGGAGCACTTTCACCATTCATGTGCATTTAAAGCAGGAAATTCATATTGCCCCCTCTGTGACAATATCATCCATCAAAGGTGTGGTGATTTGATCACCTTCAGTAATGATTATGCTACACATCAGTACTCAAGGATGATTTGCTTGTTATAGTCCATGTAGCATGCTGTGGCTACGTCTATGGTGGACACTGCGTGTACAATTTGCTGTGTTTTTCTTTGTGTGTGTGTGTGTTTTGTTTTGTTTTTTTGTTTTTTGGGTTTTTATTATACCTTTTTGCTGCCACATTGATATGCACTTCTTTCTGAGAGTGTGTGCAGCATTGATTTGCTGCTCAAGCATGAATATAAGCAGATTTCTCTTGTATCCTCATGGGTCAGTTTTGACAGCTGTCGTTATCGCACACTTGGTCATTCAGGGATGTAATATTTCTATCTTGCACACTTTTGTCATTTATATTAACATGCACTGATTTTCTTGAGGCAAATCCACCATCCCTTGCCTTATAAAGTGAAGTGCTGAGACACTGCATTTCACTATGATTGTTTGTTGTTTGTTTTTTTTTTAATCATGCTCTTTGTGGATAACAGAAAATCTTATCTTCCGTGTGCTTGATATGTGGCATATATATAAGGATATTGTACAGGATTGCAAATGCTTCTTATTCCTTGTTAAACTAAATTTTACCTTTAAAAAAAAAGTCTACCCAATGCCAAATTTGCTACCTTCTTATGTCATAATATTTTCTATTATTATATCTTTTGACATTTCAATAATTTTCTTGACTGCGATTGGCATATGATATGTGGTGAAGTGTGAGTAAGTGTGCCTTTACTTTATTGCATGATGTGCATGGTACAATATTACATTGTCTGGCTATGCAGTATATTCTCATTGAATTGCACCACATGACTGTGGGTTATAGGCCTACTATTTTACTACTTAGTGTGGTTGTGTCTGTATCCAAGACTAGCCATAATATTTGTTTTGGGCATGTCATACCATTACATGTAGTATAGGATTCAGTATGATGTCTCATGTAACAGATTTCTTCCTCTGAAAATCTCTTCTTTCCCTAGCCGGCTTGAATTTGACAGGGGCTTCGTCATAGTGGTCAACCGATCGTCCAGTACGTGGGGAGATGTGAAAAACACCTTGATCAGAATAGCGGTATGTATTTAGTGCTAAGCCAGAGCACAAGTCCTCTGTGATGATAATGTCAAGTAAATCATGTTGTAAATTTGTGCATGTCTCAGTCACATTTGAAATATTCTGTGTAAATGCCATGCAGTTTTAGCTTTTGGGGTCTTTAGAAAATTGTCTGTATATATTTTTCTTCAGAATTATGTAATTCTGTCCTCTCTGGATATGAATACCTTTCCCCCTTGCATCTTCACTTTGTTATTGCACAACATAAAAAAAAAAACAAATTTTACAAATGTTTTATAATCAGTTTGGAAATACTGTTGTGTAAACCTGGACAAAATGTAGATTTTGCTTGTGTTTTTATTGTGCAACCCAGATTTACAAATTGTGTAGTTGTTTTTAGTGTTTGGTTACTACTGTAAGTGTTTTCTGTCACCTAGAAACTGTAGCATGCTGTTACCTTGTTTAATGCCCTATGAAGATTTCTTTAAAACAATAAGCAATGATTTGAGAAGTTGTACTGTTTTGTCAAAGTGATTGATGTTACATGTCTTGGTTTCAAAGTTCATTTCTGTGTTAAACTCTGATGCATATTTGATTTTGCAAGATTTGTTATGCTACCCCGCATGCTAGTGCTTTTAGCTTGTTTTGTGCGATGAATTTCCCCCCTCTTTTTTTCTCTGTTTTGCTGGCAAATCTTCCCCGATTTTCTCAACATGAAGGACTACTATGTAAGCGCTTTGAAATATTTTCTTTTTTTTTTTCATTTCCATATAATCACTGTTTTTCCTTCATATCAGTTTCATATATGATTTATTTATACTTGTGAAATGAACATATCCATGTATTATCACTGTGTGGGAATAAGGTGTGAATTTTCAAGTCTGTAGCGTGGTTTTTGTGCAGTGCAGGATTTCGGGATTACAACTAACCTCATACATATCACTTTGATTTATACCTCATGCATTCACATCATGCTTCAAATCTTTTGAATTATCATATCACTCCATGTGTAGACACTCTGGCTTCATTACTAAGAATTTACCATTTTGATGATTTGTGCACAGGTGTAGAAGTATTATGCATGTGTCAAGTTGACTTGCCCTTCTCCACCTAAAAATATGTCACAAAATATCCCTTAGGCAAAAAAAAAAAAAATTGTTGCATTGGCGTAACCCGCCCGACCCTAAAAATTCCGCCGACCCCATGTTTTTTTTTATTTTTTTTTGCTATCGATATCAAACATCTTGTTGATTGCGATCGCGATCGCACAAACCCGGAAGTGGAAACGGCTCTGGGGATATCGGATGTACGAGGAAGAGCTCTAGCGCCTCGCATAAGCCTTCCTTGATCAGTACGTCATCTGTTTCCAACACGGGCACGTACTCTAACAAGATTTATTCAGTGTATACGTAGCATTCAGACTGCGATGTATTGTGCACAGTTTTGCCATAGGTTTCTTGTGTGGAGAACTTACACGAATCTGTATATGTGGGACTGTAATAGAGATCGCCGTGTGCGATGAAAAGATCGTACATATGGGTCAATTTGCATCTATCTTATCTAAGTCAAAATAGTAAAATATGAAGTGAAAACATTCAGGATAGGGATTTCAACATCTTTAAATTCTGTGAAGGGGTATAATTCCAGTAATATCAGCCTCATAAATGATTTGTAGAATAGATGAACACAGCACATTCGGTGCAGCAGTTGTAACTGTTTACTGAGCTGAGCACAAGTTTTACACGTAAAATGCAGGTAGCAAAAAAAAAAAAAAAAAAAAAAATCTGCCCGACCGACCCTATTTGAAAATCTCATGTTACGCCAATGCAACAATTTTTTTTTTTTTGGCCTTACATACATCTCGTGGGCTTGTCAAATACCAGTCAGGGTGGATAAACAAGACTATGTGATTGTGGATAGTTTGTCTCATCCTCTCATGGGCAGGATATTTCCACAATGTTTTTCCTGTTGAGAATATGTCTTTTTAGACAAATAAACAATTCAGGACGGTAGAATAATGATATTTTAGTGCAATTAAACCAATTTTCATAACTTTTTCAATCCTTTACAACTGAGCAACCAATGATATGAGACATAAATGGAAATTAATGGCACTTAGGGAAGCAGGGCATTATCAATTTTAGTCTGCATTGCACGCTTGTTGGTAATCCTGTAATAATTGCTAAATTTGCTTCTAAAAATATATGTACACATCCATACAAACGTGCTTATATATATATATATATACACACACACATACATATTATTTATATGCATGGGGAAAATCATTTTGGTAGTTTGTGTTTTTTGGAAAATTCCAATGAAAATAGTACCAAAATCTAAAATGTCAGTGCCTCAGTTAATACATGACAAGGTTGGAATATAATGATAGTAACACATACCAGTCCAAACCTCATTTTTGTATAGAAAGCCTGCTAAACACATTGCATGACTATTGTGGAGGCTTTACATGTGTTTGTGTGTGTGTATGTGTGTGTGTATGCATGTGTATTGCCACCTGTTACTTACATAGGTGTTTTTACCTTGTCATATGTAATTCTTTCATCACAGTAACATAAAAATGTGATGTTGAGGGCTTTCATTGCTTTATTTGTTCTTGTTTTAAGCATCTACTCTGTATTTTACCATTTCCATCTTGTGGTACTTGCCTTAACTGTATTCAAGTTATTTTGGCTATATCAATGATAAACTTTCACATACTGACAAGATTTGTTTAAGTATCACATACGTTTCAACATTCATAATTTTCTTACGAAATAAGAGACAGGAATCAGTACACAAGATAATCTGAATTCTGCAAGTAGATGAATATTCTGAAGGCATATCTTTGTTACCACCGGAATCATGAGAGTAGTATCATCCAAGGATTATAAACACCAAGAAATATGGATGATTTTAAGAAATGTGAGATGTACAGGATTTATGTGTTTGTGATATAAATGTGTATCATTGAGAGTGTAGGTTAGACTAGCTATTTTTGTCTGTCTAAATTGGGTAGAAGTCAAAGATAGAAAGATGCATGGTATTGTCATCAGCTTTAGATGTGAAGTTAGGGGTGCATTCTGTACAGTGTGGTCATCAATCTATACAGACATACAAACTGAGAGTGAGCCCTCTTGTGGTGTAATGTGGCCATGAGTGCTTTCAGGGTTCAGGTTTTTCATTGCTATGTACAGTATATAATGCTATGAAGCAAGATGCCTTGATATTTACGTGAAAGTGAGTAAAGTTAAGATTACAGGGAGAGATATAAGTGTTGATTTCATTTGTTGTTGTTTTTTCCATAGATCTTTCATAAGTAGACAAATTCACATTTTTTTTTTTCAAGACAGTGCTTTAGTTTGCTTCACATGTTGTACCCATACTACATGTTTCTGGCACTAATGATATGGCATAATGCTTCAAAATGTCAGTGAGTCACTGAATGTGATCACATGAGCTTAGGCCTCCCACATATTATAACCCCACCCCCCCCCCCCCCCACCACTACCACCACCACCACCACCTCCTCCAAAAATGAAAACAAAATGGAAAAGAAAGTATCATGACTTAACATTTGATGTGAACATTTTCTTTTAATATCCTATGGCTTATCTTATCAGGCATGGGAGATGACAACATTCCATTAAATTGATGGGTTGAATACAGTCAATAAGCGTTGCTTGGAAGAAAAAAGAGAGCCCTCTATTGGCAGCATAGGAATGATAAATGGGAGTGAGTGAATAGTTAGCTGCAGGGAATGATGTGTCTGGATGAGTCATTGGGGTGCTCTGTGGGGAGGAGAAAATCATGGGAGAATTTATTTCTCTCCCCCTTCTCTACCTCTCTCTCTCTCTCTCTCTCTGCATTACTCTGTCACTCTTCTGTGACTTTATACTGAATTCCATTCTTTTTTTTTTTTGCTTTCATATACAGTCTCTCTCTGTATGCATCTCTCGTTCTGTCTATCCTCTTATGTCCTTTATTTTGTTTCATATTCTATCCATATCTCTCATTCTCTATATTTTTGCTTTCTCTCTCTGTCTCTCCTTTTCTTTTCTTTTTTTGCCTTGTCTCTGTCTTCTCTTTTTATTTCTCTGTCACTCTTTGTGTTTTTACACTGAATTTCATTCTTTTTTTGCTTTCCGAACTGTTCATCTCTCCCTCTCTGTCTTTTTTCTCTGTTTATCCTCTTCTTTTGTTTTTCATTCTGTGAATCTCCTCTCTCCCTCTCATCATCTCTATTTGTATCTCCCTCTATTTTGCCCTAATATTGTCTTTCTTTTTGTCTATCATCATTCTTTTGTTTTTATCATGTCTTTCTGTCTCCTTTTCTTTTTCTCTCCCTGTCTTTTTTTTTTTTGGGATATCCCTCTGTTTTGCTCTGACTTTCTCTTTCTTTCAATCTATCCTCTTATATTCTTTTTAGATCTTTTTTATTCTGTCCATATCTCTCGATTTCCTTTTCCTTTTTCCATCTTTTTTGTATATCCCTCTGTGTTGCTCTGACTATGTCTTTCTTTCTGTCTATCCTCATGTTCTGTTTAAATCTTGTTTATTATATCCATCTCTCTCCCTTTCCTTTTGTTTTTCCATCTTTTTATTTGTATATCCCTCTGTGTTGCTCTATGTCTTTCTATCTATCCTCATGTTCTGTTTAAATTTTGTTTATCATATCCATCTCTCTCCCTTTCCTTTTCTCTCTTGTCTTTCTTTGTATATCCCTCTGTTTTACTCTACTGACTTTCTCTTTCTATCTATCCTCATATTCTTTAGATCTCTTTATTCTGTCCATATCTCTCCACTTCCTTTTCTTTTTCCATCTTTCTTTGTACATCCCTCTGTTTTGCTTTTACTCTTTCTTTCTGCCAATCCTCTTATTTTTGTGTTTATTCCATCAGTCTCTCCTTTTTTTCTCTGTATTTCTTCCAATGGTCTTCTGTTTTGCTCTGAGTGTCTCTTTTTATCCACCCTCTTATGTTCTTTTTATATTTGTTTATTCTGTCCATCTCTCTTCCTTTCATTTTCTCTCATCTTTCTGTATAGCTCTCTCTTTTTCCCTGACTCTTTTCTCTCCCGCGTCTCTCTTCTTCTGTCTGTCTTTGTGTCTGTTTCTCCTGCTCCGTGGAGGTGTAACCTCAGTCAGGCAGTTGGGCAGCGGAAATTGGAAGTTAAGTGCTTTCAAATCGGCAGCGCTCCCTGATCCTTGTTTTGGCCTAGTCTGCTCGCAAGCCCCTATTTTTTAAAGGGGCTGGATCGTTCACGGAGGAAGCGTTGTTGTGGGGTGCAAACTGGCAAGCAAACGATGTGAGAAGGCGATGAGTGATTCACTGGAGGAAATTGTGCTCTGCTCTCTTAGAACGAGGTCTTCTCTGAGCGAGAGTCCGCTTGCACACAGTACATTTCATTTCCTAAACCAATAAATACAAACCCCTTTTTGTTAGGTTTACTTATCAAAGAGTTGTGATAAATCTTAATCAGATTAACCCAGACTAGCTTCATACCTCCAAAACATGAAATCAAAAAGTTATCAAATTAATGGATTCAGTACCAACTGCAAATAATGTGCATTTATTAAGTGCCAAATACACCTCTGACAAGTGTAACATTAGGAAAGAAGACATGTTTCGTATTTATACTGTTTACTGTCCTCAGATTCTTATAGATAAATGTTTGCATTCATACAAGGAGTCTATAATAAATATCAAATGAGAACTGTTACAGTATTTTTGTGAGAGGGAGTACTTGTAGTGTTTGCAGTGTAATTCATGATTTAACCCATCGAAGATGAGTCCCGAGAATACTCAGGCCGGTGTCTATGGGAATTGTGTGTCTTGTACATTGTGTGTAGCAAAATCAGTCCATCCTCAACGGGTTAATTGTGGTATCTGCAGCTACCCAGACATTGCACAATGCAACTTTGATAATATTAAATAAAGCTTGAGTGATATGTTTCAGTTATCATTAATTAGACTGATTTTCTCTTTCCCTTTTACCTCTTGTGAGTAAAAAGCCTCACTTTCTCTGAGTCAGCTCCAATATTACTGTTATTAGCATGTGATCACAGAGTCATCAAGAAATTTTGGCAACCGTTTTGATGATTGATTGATTCATCATGATGCATGTGATGTGTATGTGTTTGTGTCAGGGAGAGGGAAAGGTTAGACGAGGCATATCTTTGGTTTAACCCATAGCTTACCGGAACCAGGTGTGTAGTGCATTACATCATGAGGAGTAGTGGGTTAATCTTTACCTCCCCTAGCCTTGCTCTCAAACACCCTATTTTTATTTCTCAGTAATCTTCAGTAATCAGTGATTTTATTAATATATCATTTACTTTGAATATAATTATACAACAAAATAACATTATAGCATAACATTCATCTTGTAATGTTTACAATGAAATGCAGTCAGTAAAATCCTTGAAACACAGCATGCACATAAAATCTTTACAATATGATTAATGAATTGATATCGTTAAAAAAGGAGAAAAAGAAACATGCACACACAATCACACATACATGTATGCTTATACACACATGCACCCAAATAAAACATGTACCAATATGACTTCATTCTTGAAGATATCACTCAGGTAATATATGGGCTTTCATTCTTGCCATAATACTACTGTACTTGCCTTTCAAATTTATCTTTTTCCATCACAAAATGATGAAACAATCACCCTGAAGCATATTTGCCTTGATGTCTAGCTCAACCATGCTTGGTACAAAGAGTTTTTGATTGGTATTTTACACTTTGTTTATATTTTACAGTTTTTGATGTGATATTATACACTTCTAAAGTTTCTACATTTTTTTTTTAATGAAGAGTATAGCATCAAGAATATTCTATTGCAATTTAGATTATCTTAGACCCCGTTAGCTCTGAATCTGGGCTACTCAAATCTTTTATTGATATTCGGGAAAGCTAAAGCTCTCAGTAGTCAAGGACCAGGATGTGATTAAGTACAAAGTCAAGTCAAGAAGTTAATGCCCTTTTCTTCTCAATGGATTATTTGTACTTTTGGGTCTTTGAGCCCTAGCTTTAAGGTTGAACAGGTGGATTGATGGAAGGGGGGGGGGGAGGCAGAGGGCAGGGAAGACCAAAGGGGTAGCATCCACAGGGGAGTGACTCAAGGAAACATTTAAAAGGAATTACTGCATTCATCCTGTGACCCTATTTTCTTTCCTAAAGGAGGTTTGGATCATTGGCCACCACTCTGAGTTTTAGGATAAAGTCATTCAGTTTTTAGATAATTTTCACAAGGTAATCACAAATCTGCAGTGTTTATTTATCAAAACTGAGTCGCCTATTGTCTGCAAATTAATAAGACTTTCAATGTTGGTCTTAACCAAAGTCCAAATGGAATCTAGTATGATTTACATTATGATCATTATTGTCCATGTGATCAAATGTGTTCGTGCTAGGCAGTGAATTCACGTTGATGCTTCAATATTTGTTTTGAGCCCTTGTTTTACCTGTACAGATATTACTTCCTCAAGATGTACAAACAGTGATAATGCATATAAAATTCACTACACATCTTTACCTGAATTTAAGATAGATCATGTGTGGCCTTGAATACCTTGCATATCTCAGAGCATTGATTTGTCATGTAAGGAGAAAAAGTCTCTATTTTTTATTTTTACAGTAGATTAAACATATGAAAGAATTTTCATTTTGAAGGATCTTCATTCAAAGTCAAAATCTAGAAAGGACATCCTTTTATGTCATCAATAATAATGTAATTCTCTGATATATTGGTGTCTGTAGGTTGTTCAGAACTATAATCCATTCTAATTGTAAACTCAGTGGATATTGAAAACCCTTTAATGATATCCCATATGGTGCCATGACATTTGCTCCTGCAACAATTGCTTCCATGAAATATCTGCACGCTAAACGAAACATAAATTCTAACCACAAACATAACTCTAACCCAAATCCTAATCCTCACATCAAACTAAACCTAAAACTCTATTAACATCCCTAACCCTAAGTCCTTGGAGAAAATTAGGCCGGAGCAATTGTCGCAGGAGCAAATGTTCGGTGTCACCAAACCATACCCAGGAATGGCCAGCTGCTTCATTTTAACTGAATCCAAATTTAAACCTTTTACAATTATCCTCTTGGGAGAAGAACTGGTCTGTTCTATTACCTACAGTCATGCAAACTAAACTTTCAGGTTTCATTTTGGCAGGACTTTGAGGAAATTAGGTAATTTGTGTATGGATGGACACTTATTGCGTAGCCAGTCAGGCATCTACTGGAGTCCTTAGGGATGGTAAGGGTGCCAACTATGGCGGCTAGATGGGAGGGGAATATCTGTGAAATCATCAAAATTCAAATACTGAACAGGGCTATTGTTGCTATCGGTTTTGATGAATGTGCGTATTTGCAGGGCTCAACACTAACTTTTTTTTTCTATGGGCCACTAAAATCATTAAATTTGAAATGGTGGTGACCCAAAAGAGAAATGTGGTGGTGCTGTTATCAGCAGAAATGTAGCAATCTGTTTTCAATGTTAGTTGCTCAATCGGGCCACCAAAAAATATGCCTTTTGAAAGTTTTGTGGTCCAAAATCAATTTTTTCTGGTCCCCTGCCACCAGGCCACCACCAATGCCAAGCCCTGATCTGTTTGTTTGTTTGTTTGTTTGTTTGTTTGTGTGTGTGTGTGTGTGTGTGTGTGTGTGTGAGGGTGTCACCTGGCAGCTTGTATGTGTTTGCTGTAACTGACTCTCCGCCACACTGGAAAGGGAATGATTCTCTCTTTATTTCATTAATTGTCAATGAAAGAAAGTCATTGTCAATTCTTTCTTTTCTTGCTTGATTTCTATCACGTGTGACTCTCATGACACGTAATTCACAAAGGAAGTCGAGTTCAAGCGTTTTGAGTCATTGATTTCTGGCCAAGGCATTGATCATTATCATACCCACTTTGTCCATCAGGGATAAAAGTGACATCATCCAAGACTGAATAAACTTAACATCAGATAGGCGTTGCCATGGTGATGCATATGTGAGTCTGCTGTTGATGGTTTTATAAGGAAGTGCATATTTTTAGACCCACTCGAGGCTGCCCTGAAATTTTCCAGGATTCAGAATATCTAGTCATGTGGTTTGATGGAGGTAAGAAGGCCAAGTTTGAGATCTGAACATTAAACTAAACTCCTAAGAAAGTGTTAGTTGCATCATCAGTGGCCATTTTATTAGAACATTTGTTCTTGCTGGAACTGTTATTGTTTTAGGGAGTGGGGAGGTGAGGACTATTGTTGAAAAGAACAATATACCGGTAATCTCTTGGGAGGGGAAAGAAAGTCAGGTTTTAGAAATAATGTAGTTCAAATCAAAGGGCTGACAGTAATGTCACACAGTGATTCATTATGAAGTTTGTGTTAAATGAAGTATTGACAGATAAAGTTCACTAAACATTGATATAATCACAAAGCCTAACAAAACTGGTGAGGTCAGATAATAGAGCCCTGTATGTGCTACAATTTTTAGTTTGTATAAGTGAGCACTTCAAGGAACCTAAAGAGTAATTTGATCAGATTATACATGAAAGGATTAATTGTGATAAAAGAATCGCTGATTATTTTTTTAGGTTCAGTAAAGGCCACAGATCAAAGGTCATGAAATTGAGCCTTTTTCAGAGCTACATTTGTGATGTAAATTATACTATACATATTCATCTATAAATCATATTCTGTCAAATTTTTAGTTCTGTATCAATGCGCTTAGAAATGCCCTTAGTAAGCTATATCATATAAATGTTATTTATTATCATTATTATTATTATTATGAATTGATTAGACTGAAAAGGATACTTGCAGTGTATTCATGTAATCCTGTTACCCTACAACTTTCTGACTTTCCTCTTTATTATTTGCCATGATGTAAAGAAATACTGTGACTACAACAACAAGAAGGAAGAATCAATGTTGTACTGTTGTAATATGTATAAGTTTGTTGGGGGTTTTTTGGCCAGAATTCTGGCAACTCTGGATTTGAATTGAGAGTACGAGGCTTATTTATCATGATGTTCATAGGACCAAACTTTGCTGCTCATGTATATGTTTGAAATGCCCTTTTGTGAAGCCTCCATGAGAGAACGTAATAATAAACACCGCCTTATAGGTAGGAGATTGGGAATTCATGGGAAGGGTAAATAGTAATGTGCTGTCTATAATTAGCCAGCGCCCATCTAACCTCAAATTACCTAAATTTAGAGTGTATGATATCCAAAACAAAATTCACACGTGTTGAAACCTAATTGTATTTCCTTTGATCACAACAGTCCATCGAATGTGGGAACAAGGTTTTTAACTAGGTGCCAGGGTGTAAATCAGCCACACATTTTCAATGTCAATTTGCTGAAGAAAAAACAACAACAAATACGCATGCTGTAATATGTTTGAAAATGGCTTTTGTGGTGGTGTGATAGAATATTTGATTGCTGCTGAAACCATGTATTTGGTAACATGATTATACTGGGATATTAACCACAGTCTTTGTTGGTTTGCCCCTTTATTTCATGTATACTGTACATGCCATAAGCATGCTTGTTTTGTCTTTGCTTTTGATTGTGATTTGATATGGATCTTTGTCCTTGGACTACAATAATCTGAGCTAGTAGCTGTGCTTTCTTTTAATGTTTGTTCAAAATTGAAAGACAGTGCTTATGCTATGTATTATTTATTGTATTTCAATGTAAGCTTACGTTATTTGCAATTTTGACGGTCAAATGCAAGCAAGTGAATCTTTCTCCAATTGTCAAAGTCAATGTGAATGTGGTGTTGAAACATTAATATATTAATGTTTCAAAACCATGATAGGTGACAAGTGTGAACAAGTCTCTCTTTGGCTGATTGGCACTTTTGATTCATATATAGCATGTTTCACATGCACATTTTTATCATCATCATCATCATCTTGACTTCAATGACTGACCATATGCATGCTCTTTCTTGTGAGGTAAAAAAAGATCATTAATAAACACAGCCATTTTTTTTTTCATATACATGTCATATTTTCAATACATTTCTTATCAACCTGGTTGTGTTGCTTTCTGAGATTTTTGTACATGATGAATTGCACACTCGAAAGTTATAAGATCAGACTTCATGTTAATTTAAGAAAAGATAATCTGTTTTCTAGGGAAGGTTTACTCACTTTTAACAAACTGGATAGAAGACCAAGAAAGGTAAGCTTTCTACAGAACAGCAGCATAGTCGTAAGAGATGTGCATTTGTCTCAAGCATTGCGATGTGATTGTAGAGCTGATAAAGCAACTAATGCAACTAACTCTCATCCATCCCACCCTGCTTGCCGGCTGACTAACATCCTAACCGTTTTATGAACCCAGACAATCCATGGCTGTTTGTTTCCCACAGCAGGGCTACTTTCCTGGTATCATTCAAGGCGTTTACGTCGTCAAGCCTCGGGGGTTCCTCCAAAAAGCCTTCTCGGAGATGCGATTCCGTGGCCTCAAGGATGACTTCAAATTCAAGGTTGGTATCTAAAGGAGAATGAAACCCAAATTTAAAATGTGGATTGAGTTAATGCAGAAATATCATTAGGACACATCAGTGAAATTTTTAGGAAAATCAGACAATCCATTCAAAAATTATGAATAATTAAAGTCTTGGTGCAACCATCACTGGATGAGAGGACTACTGTAGTTTGTGACATCACATATATGTATGAAGAATGATACAAAGAAAATACAAAGAAAATTAACAAAATATAGTTAGGGGTATTATTATTCCTCTTGCTTCCTGAAAGAGATAAGTCAAGTGTAGTTTCGTTATGCCAGAAAAGTGAAATTATGTTGGGACTCTTATTCAAAATGTTGGTGTAGTGTCTAGACTCACCATTATTATGCTTTAAGTAATAACAATACAAATCAATTTTTGGTAAACAAATGAAATATAAAACAAATCACCTCCACCCCCTAAAACAAACAAACAAACAAACAAACAAAAGTACCTGCTATGATTGCTGCAAGGTTCCATGACTTAGGGAGTTTAAAAGGGAGATCAAGAGCTTGTTGGCAAACAATTCATGTCCAAACTGGCATCTGAAATGGTTAGTGTATTCTTTTGGATGCTAAACCTTTTCACTTCACTATTTAGAGTTCATTCCACACTGCTTGGGGAATTACCTGTGACGTCATCACACAGAACTGCCTGGACAGGCAGGCTGTGACAATGTATTGCATGCAGTGTCCAGAATTTTTCCTAAGCTCTTTATCATATTTTCTTTTTTTTTTTAATGGAGGAAGTGAATAATTGTTTTGATTCAGCATTCGTGATTCAAATTCTCCAGTGCAGTGGCTGCCATTGTGTAACATGTTGTCCACAATTGACAGTTTTCCTGTCTAAGATGACACACATATTTTGAGAACATAAGAGTCACATTGTCGGGAAAAGATGCACTGCACATCTCATGTGGTGATTGATGCAGGAGTTTAAATGAAACAGAAACACATTCTATCTGTAACAATCTTCTTTTGACTCATTTTAGTTGTCTGTCACCATTTTTATGCCTCCCCCACGAAGACATACTATAGACCTATTGAGGAGAAGCATGCATTATGGCAGAGGCATACCAGTTGCCATAGCGACATTTCTAGTTTACTTTTATATTCCTCCCTGTTTTTCTTTTCCGTTTAAAACAAATTCCAATAGTTATACATTCAAGACATATTCCTCATTGCAAAAATTCTTTTTTAATGTGAATGGCTTTTTGAAATCTTGTATTGGTAGAAGACTGGAAAGCGAATATATCTAGAGATATAGGGCCTACCAAATACAAACAAAATACCAGAGTGTTAAAACATACTGATAAAATGTTATTGAGATTGATGATAGTAGCAATGATACTAATGATGATGATGATGATGATGATGGTGATGATGGTGATGATGATGGGAATGATAATGATAATACTGTTAATATTAATGACAACCATAACTGACATTATTATTATTATTATTATTATTATTATCATTATTATTATTATTATTATTATTATTATTATTATTATTATTATTATCCTCCTCCTCATCATCATCACCATCCTCATCATCATCATCATTATTATAAAAACTATAATTTCCTACACCTCAGTTATCAAATCAATCAGACTGGTTATAATATTTCAATAAATACAATAAATACATGGGATTAGATACCCACCAATACTTGCTAACTATAGATACAGCAAATCTTGCAAGCTCTGGAAGGACAAGTAGGCGATGTCACACATGCAAAAAAAAAAAAAAAAAAGAACAGAAAAAAAAAGATGAAAGGGGGCAAAACAAAACCCCTATTGGGTAATAGGAAGGAGTTTCCTGCATGTAAGTGACCCATCGTGTCGTTGAGTTTTACCCCTCTCAAACCAGTAGTTCCCAGTTTCCTGACGTGGGCCCCTTTAGTCGCCGGGCTGAGACCTCACTCTCTCTCTCCTATGGGTCACGTGTAACCTCATATGCTGTTAGCATGAAATAGAGACCAAAGACCTTTCATTCGGTGTGTTTCTACAGAATCCCAAATTCCCGGTCTATCGGATTCTATGAGATAGATGAGCCTGTGAAATTGCACCAGTATCAGATTTTTCAGATTCCGATGGCCACAAAAATTCTGATTATTGTAATCATCTCCTGAGGTAGTTCTTTCCAGGTTAGTTCCCTGTTTCAGCGTTGTGGGAACATGCTGGGTTCAATAATCCGATACAGCTGATGTGAGGTCACAGTATGACCGGAAAGTATTGTCTTTAAAGTCAATCACCAGTGACGTGATCATGCTTCATCAGACAGTGCCAAACTGGACTGCAAAAACACCCTCCCAAACGCAAGTGAATGCATCGACTGGCAAATCGTACCAGCCGGCATGATGGATGCTTATAAATCCACAATGCACTAAGTCAACTTTCCAGACATCCGGTCACAACTGCATACAGGAGTAGAATCAGATTCTAACCGATTATAAGCTTTCTACAGAAACAAGCTGGGTCTGCATAAGCACGGTATTCAATTCTGGGTTTGCAAAATTCTGGGTCTATCAGATTCTCTGTGGAAACATTTCAATTCACTCTGATAAAAATGTTGAGGGGATGCTTGTTTCATAAATGACAATCTTTAGACCTGCCTACTCATAATATTGTTCAAGTAAAACAAACATGCAAACAAGAAAAATATGTAATAATACTGCAAACTATATCAGCTTGTAGATGACCAGGTATTAACTCCTCAAGCTTTTGTTTGATATCAAAGTGCTTGTCAGAGCAGTGGGGAAAGATAGTCACATGGTCTCTTTACTAACCCAGAGGGAGACCAGGCCGTACACTGCTGTACTGGGCAGTTGGTGGACAGAGTGACCCTTATATCTCTGGTTTGAGGTAAATTACAACACTAGCAGGAATTCATACAAAAATTGGCACTCAAGTTTCATTTCAAGTTTACTTTGTCAAATACACTATACAAACATAGCAGTGACTGTTTCATTAAGATATGGGAATGAATGAGAAGGTTTTGAAATACATTTAATAAATATGAAAGATTCTTACCAAGCAGTAATTCTGATAAGAATCAGATATGTGCTATGAATATATTCTCCATTTACTATTTTTGTGTCTCCTTAAAGGACAAGTTCACCTTCATAAACATAAGGATTGAGAGAATGTAGCAATATTAGTAGAACACATCATTGAAAGTTTGAGGAAAATCGGACAATCTGTTCCAAAGTTATGAATTTTTAAAGTTTTTGTGCAGTAACCGCTGGATGAGAAGACTACTGCAGTGTGTCAATAACTTAGCTGTCACATGCGTACAACAATATAAGGAAAATATAAAGAGAATTTCACAAAATTTAATCTTTTGAAAAAAGTACACATTCCCCCGACTCGTTACCAACAAATGTTATGGGTAATATTATTCCCCCTGCCTTTAGAAAGAGGCAAGTCAAGTGCTCTTGTATTATGCGAAAAAAGTTAAAATATCTTGAATTTTCTTTACATTTTCTTTATACTGTTGTACGCATATGACTCACAAGCTGTAGTAGTCTCCTTATCCAGCGGTTCCAACACAAAAATTTTAAAAATTCATAACTTTTGCATCGATTGTCCAATTTTCCTCAAACTTTCACTGGTGTGTTCTACTAATATTGTTGCATTCTCTCAATCCTTATGTTTATGAAGGTGAACTTATCCTTTAAGAAACTATACCTCCTGTTTTGAGAAGTCACTATAATTGCAAATTTCATTTCATTAACTGAATAATTTGATGCAATAGGATATTTTCAGCTCATTAAAAATGGAACTTAGTCATGATTTGTGTTTTCCTTTAAGTAAAGATTTTGTTAAAATTTGTACCACAGAACACCCTTCCTAGCTACAATGAATCTTACAGACGACAAGAGGCCCACTTGACAACAGAGTGTAGATAAAATGACAGAGGTGCGGAGTATTTCCTTTCGTACCACTTAAAGTTTTAGACGAAGCCCAAGGCTAAAGAACTCGCTAACAACGAGGGTAACAAAAAAAATGACAAGATGCACACTGCATACTGGAAGGAGGATCATATTGGGAGTCTGTTATTACATAATGACTTGATTATGTAATCAGCGGGGCCTTAAGTTTCTTCAGAAGGACATCACAGCGCCAGCATTTGCAGCTCTCAAATGTGGTCATTTTGGGGATTTGGTTTGCAAATATTAGAGTCACTGCACTTCTAGTTTTCAATTTTACTGTGCACAGCTGAAATGATTCACATTTTTCTTTTTCATATCAAATTTGTGAGCCAATAGATTTCAAGTTTTGGATGTTTTGGATTGTGCGCAATCTGAAAATGAAATCAGGGTCGTTAATCTGAAAATGAAAAGAAGGTGAGTGATATCTTTGGAATTATGAACCTTGTTTCATGAAAAAAAAAAGAGAAAACTTTGGTAATAATTAAGGAACCTTATTCACATATTTGGATTGATAAAACTTTGGAATGATAAACCTTTCGTCATTTTCAAAATTGTGAATCTTAGGAATAACAAACCCTATTTCATTTTGGGATTAAATCTTCAGAATAATGAACCATCAGAATAACAAACAGTAACCCAGCAAATGTCTATCATTAAATTCTTCACACATTTTCTTTGCATAGTGAATGAAACCGTCCCACATTTTGTCCCCTCCCTCCAGAATGTAAATTGAAAAAAAAAAAAAAAAATGATAGTTTGATTGTTATGAAGAACAGACCAATTTACTGTCACATTTTACATGTAGCCTGTCTAGAACACCATTTATTAAAAAGGGAACCCCAAAGTTGGCATAAAGTCTTCCTGATTGACACTCATCTGACATAGCAACAGTTAAAAAGTAATCAAAGCAAATTTCTCTCACACAGTTGAGTGCTTCAAACCCATTTATTATCTGCTTACCTGAAAAACCTAAACTTTACAACTTACATGTGAGTCCCTTGCCCCAAAGCCTGCTGGGCAAACAAAATATGATAGAATGAATAAGTTCAGGGTGGATGCAATGAATAGCTCCTAATCTAATGTCAGATCCAGGAAATCTCCATTTTTCCAAATGCATTGAAAAAGGACAATCTTTAATTTAAGTCATCTAGATAGGTTGATAATCTAATAGGGCAATTGGAATTGTTAGCATTATGGATGAAGAGTTCAAATTTCCTGCAAGAAATAGCTAACTGTGTGCCAATAACAAAGACTTCCTGGCACTAGATCTTGAGAGACTTGGGCAGGAAAACGGCACGCGCTGCTTAAAACAGAAGTTTTCAGCCTTACGTTTTCGGCCACTTACCTGCATACCAACCCCACATGCATGAAAAGTTTATGATGTGTGCATCATACATGAGTGTCTGTGTGTGTGGTGTGTGTGTGTGTTTGTGTGTTTGTGCGTGCCCGCCAGCGTGATGAAACACTGCATCCTGTTCCACTAACTCTTGTCGGGTAAAAGCCGAGCGTTGCCAAGTTGCCAGTTCTCAGCTCAGTTCGGCCCACAGAGGGCTCATTTTCATGCCCTCTCCCCACGTCTGTGTGCCGTACCTGTGCCTGGTTTACCCGCTCACACTCACTGCGAGGGGCTACAGGGGATTGTGGGACTGCAAGACTTCAGCAGCTTGTCACAGGAACTTAGCGATTAATGTCCATCACTGTCCCCCTGTTTGTAGTTAATGGAGATAGCCATATCTCTTCTATCTGTCACCGATATGACCCCGTTGGACCTTTAATGCTCCCCAAACCCTGTGAAATGACCGTGAAATGACCATCAAATGGCAGTGAAACCAAAGATCTTCTTGTCACTTTACAGAATACCATATTTATTTAGCTACTTCTGGAAACCAACGTGAACACTTCGTGGATAAATACTTACTACTTGGATGTATACCTGGAAGCGTCCAATGATACGGAAATTACCAGAAAGTCTCTAAATGGACTTATCTCCTTATTGCTGTTCTTTGTACCCATATTTCACCCCTTTGGCTAGATTGACTTCTTGGACAGTCATCGTGACCTCCATGCCCACATCGACCCGACCCAACTCACAGAAGAGTTCGACGGGAGTCTCATTTTTGACCTGAAAGGCTGGATTGAGGATAGGATGGTAAGTACCACATCAAATCTCAACTTTTGTAGCTTCTTCTTGTCTTTAAAGAATGAAATGACAACATTACTATCACCTTCTCACTGTCTATATGCAGTGTGATCACCAACATTACACGTAACTCATCACCACATTGTCATAAAGTCACAAACCTTAAGAGCTGAGACAAATTTCCAATAGAGTACTGTAAAAGCGTTTTTTTTTTGTTTTGTTTTTGTTGTTTGTTTTTTTTGCGCAAGGAAAGTAATTTTTCGCGCTTGGCTGGGTAAGAGAAATTTTGTGTGTTTTTAATTCCGAGGAATCAAGACATCTATTATCGGAACATATGGCGTGCAGAAATATTCGCATGATTTTTTTTTTTTTAATGCTGGTTTCTGGTTTCCAATTTTACAGTAATCATGATGAAATCTATGAAGATTATTAGTTTGACTTCATGACAATGTCCCATGGGAACTATAATGTCTATGTTATGGCAAACAAAACTTTTCAATACATTTCAAGCATGTTGATTTGGTGTCTTAAATTGAATTATGGGGTTTGAAAACCTTATCTCTTGTCTGCTCGATTAATTTAATCTGGTGAAGACGGTTTGATTTTGCTACAGCACGCATTTCCCATAGACGCTTGCCCAAGTATACTCGGGACTTGTCCTTTACGGGTTAACCTTTTAACTAGATTGTTTCCAAGCCCATGATTATATGGTGGCAACTTTTCATACTGTTTCTTTTGGAGGTTCTTTAAAGATAGATTGGAATAAAATGTACTTCTTTGAAAAGCTTGTGGTCTGAAAAGTTTCAAAAAATACCTATAAAAGGAAATGGATGTTTGGCTAATGTATCAGACTTTGATGCCTATGAGTAAAATATGATTTTAACTTTAAAACATTTAACTTTTCTTTTCTTATCAGCACATTTTTTTTTTAAGACAAAGGTGACCTTAAAGTGCACTGGATATTGATGACTGATAGCATGAAAAAAGTTTCGCATTCACTTTTTTTTTCAATCCAGCCACAACACATTTTATTTAAATACATGTGTACTTGTAAGATTGAAATCCTGACAAGAGAGGTGGCTTTTGATAGAATACACTAGTGAATAACGATAAACAAAATCAGCAAAACAAAGAGAATTTGCCACTAACCCTTGCTACAGTTTGCTCTTTGAGAAATCTGTCAGGCGTCGCATTTCCAAAACACCATGACTTGTAGTTTCTGTGCTCTGAAGCAGACTTCAAAAAGTTTGTTATGATGTGGCCTCATCAACCTTGACATTTTGAGCTGTTTAATGCTCCTCGTCAAGGATTTGCAGGATTTTCACCTTTTTCCAATCTCACATAACAGATATCGCAGTGATAAGTATCACAATGGATTTGTTATTGTAGATTTGTGATAAGACCCGATTCTAGAGAGGTGGTAACTTTCAATTCCTTCACATGGATTAAAGTGTTTGAATCAATTTAGATAATTTTTCTCTAACACCAAGGAATTAGACACAAAATTTTGTCACATGAACAACAAAGCTGCCTGCTCATGTTTTTTTTTTTTTCATGAAAGTATGTGTTTTTGTTTCCACCAAACTAAGAAGATATGTTGTTTAGATAAGAATATTTTTCATAAATTTAATTTAGCATGCTTAATACATGTATGTGCAAGATTTCCATTTTTAAGCTAAAATATTGATTTTGCCTTCAAAATAGTTTTTTTTTTTTTTTGGGGGGGGGGGGTATTACTTATTGATTGCTTTATTATACTTATTGTTATTATTATTGTTATTACTATTATTATCATTATTATTATTATTATCATTATTATTATTATTATTATCATCATTATCTTTATTGTGCATCAGCATGTTCTTTGATCTGCAGAGGTTAGCAGCTCTGGAATAAAAAGCAGTGTTGATTTCTCTCACTATTCCATAGAAAGAATTTCCTCCTCAATTTGAAAACTAAGTCAGATGATTCCCATTATACTTTGCCACAGTTCAAAGTCTGTTCACTTTCGTTGTGACATTGTTACTGCAGTAATTGCATTCCCTTGGGAAAGGGTTGAATGAGAGTCATATTCAGATGACAAAGGCCTATTCCTCCCCTGTCCCTTCCCCTTCCCCCGTGAGGTTTATATATAACTGTGTTACGCCGCCCCACACCCTCAATATCCTGTTGCCAAGGATTAAGGGATTAATGTTGGGATGGGGAAGGGGGACGAGGGCCCTGTAACACCTGTAGGTAGCGGCTTGTTACCATGTATCACCTAGTCACATCATTACTCAGTTTTATAGACCTAACCATTGTATTGCCTTTGGTATGATACAAAGTACCTTGCTTTCAGACTACGATAAAAATGGACATTGTTGTGTGAGTAATTTTTCCAGCTCGGCAGGTTAAGATGAATTTGGGTGACTGTAATTCCCTGGAATCAAAATATAAGGTAGTACATAATGTTACAATAGATAGAACAAGAAAAAAAAAATACAGGCTTTTATTTTCACGCTGGTTTCATCTCGTGAAATGCAAGAAAATAATCACACCATGAAAATTTTTGCATTGTTTTTGCAAGTTTGCATTGTTAATTGAAATGCACAGAGGTGTATAGAAGCTAATTTTGTAACTCTTAATGAAATATTGTGACTTGTGAATCAACTAGTCTGTCAATGACTTTGTCAAGGAGCTGTGCTATTTTGATATCACAAGCTTGTTTTTCAAATTCATGAAATTCTTCCGTCGAGATGTTTTCATTGCAACTGATTGACAAATTGCCCTACATCGACGTAAATAAGCACTGAATTGATCAGTGTCTTAGTAGTAGCCATGATAAAAAATCATGGGCGTACATACTCGAGCAGGATTCGAACCTACGACCTCCTGATCACCGGACAGGCGTCATCTCCACTAGACCACCGAGCTTTCGCCCGACAGCAAGTGTTGGTTCTAATCCTTATAGCATGCAGCGGGTACTGCTTTGTTATTCAAATTCATGAAATTCTTCCGTCGAGATGTTTTCATTGCAACTGATTGACAAATTGCCCTACATCGACGTAAATAAGCACTGAATTGATCAGTGTCTTAGTAGTAGCCATGATAAAAAATCATGGGCGTACATACTCGAGCAGGATTCGAACCTACGACCTCCTGATCACCGGACAGGCGTCATCTCCACTAGACCACCGAGCTTTCGCCCGACAGCAAGTGTTGGTTCTAATCCTTATAGCATGCAGCGGGTACTGCTTTGTTATTCAAATTCATGAAATTCTTCCGTCGAGATGTTTTCATTGCAACTGATTGACAAATTGCCCTACATCGACGTAAATAAGCACTGAATTGATCAGTGTCTTAGTAGTAGCCATGATAAAAAATCATGGGCGTACATACTCGAGCAGGATTCGAACCTACGACCTCCTGATCACCGGACAGGCGTCATCTCAACTAGACCACCGAGCTTTCGCCCGACAGCAAGTGTTGGTTCTAATCCTTATAGCATGCAGCGGGTACTGCTTTGTTATTCAAATTCATGAAATTCTTCCGTCGAGATGTTTTCATTGCAACTGATTGACAAATTGCCCTTATCATGGCTACTACTAAGACACTGATCAATTCAGTGCTTATTTACGTCGATGTAGGGCAATTTGTCAATCAGTTGCAAAGCTTGTTTTTGTTTGTTCATTTTTCCATCTGAGAAGATCGCTGGATAGCCCATATTCAGCTACGTTAAGCTGGTCTTCCATGGGGTCCAGTTGGATGTGAGGTGGGACCACTTCACCGAGTTAAACACCCTGCTCTTTGCGATGAATGAATGAAGCGGGATCTTTTACGTGCATGAGTTGTTGCTCTCTCATACACGGG
This sequence comes from Diadema setosum, assembly GCF_964275005.1. Lineage (NCBI taxonomy): Eukaryota > Metazoa > Echinodermata > Echinoidea > Diadematoida > Diadematidae > Diadema > Diadema setosum. The sequence continues at coordinate 1,328,931 of NC_092705.1, forward strand.
ACCTCCATTTTATGTCCTATCCTAGGGACAGTGTTTTGCCTCTTGCTAGAGGGGACGGTATGCTTACACACAACATTGCTCAGTCCAGACTCGGGTTCGAACCCAGGCTGCGTGATCGTGAGGCAGACAGGCTACCGACTGAGCCAACTCACCGCCCTAGTTTAATATGTTTTGTTTATGATCCTCATGTAAGGCATGCCTTTTTTCAGTTTATGATATTGTGATACTATCATTATAAGTTAACGCATATGAACGACTGTTTTTCCAATTTTTTTTTAAAATTAATTCGTTGTACGACATTATCAGGTGTCCGTGGCAGTAAGTAAGTGAGGTATTACTGGAAAGGTTTAATTTTGCTATATCTGGTGATGGACTTACTTTGAAATGTTTAAAATTGTCGCTTAGCTCATATTGCAATAAAACTCTTCACAATGTAAATATATCTCTGTATCATTTTGTTATATGAATTGCAATTGTCACACAGTCGAATTTCCCTTCTCAAAAGCTGACTATCACACACCATCAAATTATACATACGTTTATGGAGCCATCCCAAATTCTGTGAAGGAACAGCGTACATGTGTAGCATCATATCAATAAGTTTTACAAGACCTCTGCAAAATATTGTATTTTAAATGCATGGTATCAGCAGTAATTCTTCTTACATGCTATATCAGTTATCCTTCAGTTGGAAGTGACAATGACAATGTTCAGTGATGGAAGGCTGTACGTGTGATAATCAGCTTCATAGTTAAGCCATTTCAATGTGCCTTCCGAGTTTGGAATCAGGCGAAGCAAGTTTAGACAATTGTTACCAACTTCCATTTATTTTTACATTTCTGAACTTCCATTTGTTTTTACATTTCCGTACAATTGCTGAAATGATAGAGATGATGCAAAAGGCCAGCCAAGTTGGCTGTGATTATCACGCATCACATGACTGGACTAATCCTAGCCAAGGGGCCGGTGGAAGTGATTGACGATGCTTCACTGCTCGAATTCTCCCATATTTCTTTTGTTCTACAACTGCTTCAAATTCTACAGCTTCCTTCCTCTCCTGTTCATAACCCCATCCATTCAAGCTTCGGTGAAAGTATCTCGTGCTCTCGCCAGACGAGTCTTACTCTAATTTGTCCCTAGTGCTTTCTCAAGAATTTTCCTCTCCTGCATTTCTCCAATAAAAAAAAACAACAACAACAACAACCCACAAACCTGGAAGCGTTTGGGACAGGTATGGCTATGGATTATGATGTGACTGGAAATATGACAAGTTTAGCCACAAGCCTAAAAATTATATGAACCCATGAAATCTATCAGTATGGGTGTGGTGCTCATGAACACTACCATTTTTATCCACTTTTGATTCAAGAAGACATTACTTCTGTTTCGTCACAAGGACAAAAATTCTTGTCTATATGTTGCCAATTTGGCAGACGTCCAAAGTACTAGTGAGTAAATGGTCAGTTTTGGACACGGTTAATTGCTGCTATTTATATCTCTTGTAAAAAGAACAAAAACTGGCTGTTAAAACCTCTGGTTGGTGTATCTGGTATTGGCAGGATAGGATAGAATTCCCATGTGTTATAACAACAACCAAAAAAAAAAAAAAAAAAAATAGAAGAAAAGTTTTGAAAAGGTCACTATTAGATACTATCTTCTTCCGTAAGTAGCAAATAACATAAATATTCCTGACTATGATTTCTGCCTGTCATATAACCACCTCCAAACATATCACCATGAGGGGCTACAAATAACTCAACAACCCCAACCCCCTTTACTGCCCCACCCCTCTTAGTCCCTTACTAGTCTGTTCCTGTACTGCCAGCATGTTGAAACAATGGGAGATCATGTTTGTTATGATATTATTTAACTGTGTAGCCAGTGCGATTCACTGTAACATGCCTAGATATGAAATCCTGTTGTAATTTGTGTTGGAAACGACTTACCTTGATGTTATTTATCACGGGCTATCATCATGTCAAAGACATGACTCGCTAGAAAGTCGAAGCAGAACGAGTTCTCACCACAGCTGCATTAGATCCATTGTCTGAGTGACACCGGCTCTGAGTCATTGATCCATGAAAGGTTTGAGGGAGGACTTTGTATTGTCTAGGAGGGGTGACATTGAGGTATAGAAAGTGGGGGACATCCTATGCTGTGATGCATCCTACCTCACAGCCTGTCCGTCTTAGAGTCTCCTTCTCATCGTCTTCTTGGATCTAACAGGATGATATCACGGAGGAAACCCTCTGAGTGCCAAAACGTTGCATCGTTGTTTTGTCTTCAATGATATCCATCTGAACAATCAGAGTCATAAAGGTCGAATTTCCCTCTTGGTTTTTTGGTATTAGTGATATACCCTTTGCCTCCGACAATGGTTATTTCCCTAAGATATGACACACTCCATATTCAGCTCACGTAAGCAACAAGTTGTGACACAATTTTGTTTTTGTTTTGGATTTGTTTTTTGTTTGTTTATTTTAAGTAGCAGGTTCTAGGCAAGGTGGAACATTCAAGTGGATGAAAAGCAACCCTTCAATAGAAATTAATGTTCAAATACACACATCACATAAAGTCAATGTCTTATATTATTCATTGATGATATCATACAACAACTGTGCATTTACTGCTGACTTGAAACAGTCCATATTAGGAATATCAACAAAGTTAAGCCGTGACTTTGGGAATTTTATGCAGTTGTGGACTTACGCAAAGTTCCTGTAAATTTCTCTTTTCTAGCAGGAGTCTAACTGTCATGCAAAATGATAATGTCACATCATAGAAATGATTCTAGATGATTCTATTGTTATTGTCTTTAGTTTGTTATCATTTTATGGAGATTAACCCTGCTTTGGCACAACCAATGCCACATTTTTTTTCTTAATGAATGCAAGGTATTGTGATCTATTTCTGATAGCAAATTTGTTGTTTGAGTGCCAAGTTCTCCATGTGACTTTCCAGCACAATGTCACAATTCTATAAATGCCCCAAAAATAAAAGTGATAGGATAAAAATGTTCAAAGAATCAACCCATGGACAATTAACTCCACAATTGTGGAAATGTGTTAGTAGACTAAAGAAGTGGTGGTAAATGTGATATTGCTTTCTTTGTTAGATCTTCTATTTCTTCATAGATCTCATTTTTCTTTGTCTCAATGCTATATATGATTGACAAATATTATACTTTGATAATAGGTTCTTTTTAGAGATGCTTACTGACCCAATTCTATTTCTTCTCAAAAGAACTAAGCAACACAATACCACAAGGAGAGGTAATACAGGAAAAACTGATTGGAGATGTCAATACATGTACTTTCCAAAGTTTCTACAATTGACCCTATAAGTGTTCTTCTCAAATTCTTTATATAAACAAAAATTCATATGAAAATAATCATCAAATGCATCGGGCTTGATACCACTTGGAAAGAAAATGAATGAAATTTTATTTCAGTGTGAAAACTGTTAAATGCAGTAGTCGGGTAGAATCATAGATATTGAGAAAGATAGCTGGTTCATAGTGGAGGAAGTTGGAGACTCAAAACTTTGGAGAAACTTTACAAAATTTCTTCAACAACAGGAATTGTGAATCATGTCACCGCCACAAACCCCTTGAGGAATATTTGCCATTTTTTTCCTTCATTGAAAGAGAAGCAAGGTCTTTTTAACTCTTCCACCACCAACAACACCAAGTATACTATATAAGATCTTACTGGTAGTTAGCAGAAGTGTCAATCCATCTGAAAGTTGACTTGAATATATAGAAAAGTAAAATTGAGCATGTGGCTGATATCACTGTGTTGTGAAAACTTAAGTTTCAAAATGCCATAACTTATATATCATATGCCCTATCTTTACTAGATTTTCATAATTCTGTGAGTTTGATATCATTCAAGCTCACCCAAACATGGAAGAAGTGTTTCTCTTTTGACATTGATTCTGATAGAGTTTAAGGTCTTTGCCCATTGTTTTGAAGTGCTTTCAATATTCACAAAGTTCTATCTGTCTCTAATTGGGCAAAGTGCTAGCATATAGCTATCTAGCCTACCAATTTTTTTAATCTTAAAGAACATCGCAAGAGGACATTCGCAGTTTCACTCCGCAAAGCAGTCATTGTTCTGGGCAGGGCCCTTGTGTCTGCATCTTTTCATCGTAGAACAATATGAACACTTGTTCTTTTGTGATGCCCCCAAGTCAAGATCATCACACAACTACTCTGAAACCAATATGGGTCGAACATACAAAAGTTGTTTATCGTATCAGCAGATCCCATTTGTTAATTCAAAGGATCACATTTTTTTTTTTACTAGTTGAATTGCTCTGAAAAACACCCAACAGCATTTGCATTACATCATTAAACATATATGTGTATATATATATATATATATATATATATATATATATATATACTTTTTATTTTTTAAGTCAATTTAAGTTAATCATTCTTTAAGATAAGTATTGTAATCCAATTTTGAAATACAAACCATAACATTTTTCAACTTTCTTTTCCAGTGTGTCTTTGATTTAAATAGAAAAGAGCTTCCCAGATAAAACAAAGCTATTTATTAAGACATGTTCTTTCTATTTCTAGTCTTATTCATATCCTTAAATATGCAACTGACAAATACGGAACTTGTAGACATCTCACATAACAATCTAGATCTCTTCATGCATACGTACACCCAGGGATGTGATATGCCCAGTCTAGTTCTAATATGTGATTCTATGATCGGAGGACTGCCCCTGTTGAGGAAGCGTGCCCCCTGTTGGTTCCTGTTGTTGAACCAAGCCATAGATGTTTTCATCTGGTGTGTTAGAAGGGGATTAGTGCTTCTCTGACACACTGAAGCCATGAGGAACTTCAATCTTTCTCTCATCACCCTATACTTCATCTGAGTAGGATATACTTCTTAAGCTTTGGGGGATATACTTGAGAGTTCTGTTCTGTTGTTACTTGAAGTGTAGATGCTAAGTAACAATATGGTTGATGAGTTCACCTATTCTATAATGTACAGCAGTGGGAGCTGATATGATCATTTTGTTAAAGCAATCTGCAGATAATCTCTTTCTAGTCTGTACTGTCACAACTATGTACAACAGAAATTAGGTGCCTAGTGCTGTGTAGTCTTCAAGCACCTCCTGTTATACCCTGGTGATGTTCCTCGGCATGCAAAATACTTTAAAGGACCAATGTTTACTAGCACTCTTGCTAACTTAGGGTTCTTTACATACAACTTCACTTTTGTACATAATAAACCATACATGCAACCTTCACTGTATAGGGGGTGTACTCTGAAAAACAAACAAACTAGTTATATGAACACTATTGCTACATGATAAATACACTTCATCATTTGACTAAATTTTTGCCCATTATAAGATTAAATTCTTCATGTATATTAGATTAAGGATGCTATGGTCATAGGTTTCTGATACATGTCAACATGTAGATTGTATTGTGTGCCCTATATTATTGTTAATGTCGGTTTAACTCTTTGTATTCAATTTTGAAATACATATATTATAAATTAATTTAAGAAATATAAAGATATCAAATGTCACTATCAAAATTGTTGAACAGGTGTCAAAGCAGTTGCATCATATGCTAGCTAAATTCTTACCTTCCACACTGCGTGCTGTCATGCAGGAATAGAACAACTGTGACATGTATTATCCTGTAACTCCGGTGGCTAGATTTGTAAGTTTTCTTAATGATGTTAATGCTGTGTGATTTCAGACAAACTACCAATGTATGTTTGTCACAAATTACATGTAGCAAATATTGGCTGTGATAGATTATATATGCAGATTTGTAGACTCACAGAAAATTTTCTCACGCTTGCCCCATAAAGAGTGTTCATCTTTACACCCCTCTAGGAAGACATGGGCAGCTTGTGTATGTCCCCCTGGGAAGTATGAGATTAACCAAGATGGTTATTAATTTTCAGGAAAAGTTTTGATATGTCAAGGATAGACAAGGCGACTATAAGCTGGAGGGCTAGCAGAGATAGGGAAACTTTGGGGGAAATGGAGCTGGGGAGATAGCTTTCAGTCCATACTGGGAAGACTGACATAAGGTCTCGAAGAAACTCTTCTCTTCGAAGAAGTTACTCTGCTTCTCTCTTGGAAGTTTAAGAAAAAAAAGCAAAACTTAAAACACCCTAGAAACTGACACTCTTCCATCATTTAAAATGACTTAATCAACCATTGCCTCATTGTCTGATTTTTGTCTTCTGTCTTAAAGATCATGTGTAAAGGAACCTCTTCCACTGACTCCCATGACAAGTGAAGTTAAAAGCAGAGATTTTTTTTTTTTATTATCTCTTGTATAAAAAATACATTTTTCTGCCACGCCTGAGCTACACACCTGGACTCTTTCTGTCAACTAAGTTTCTGCTATCAATACTTTTTAAGAGCTTTCAAATTCATGACAAGCACATGTGAAAGTTTCAGTTTCTGTTGTTTTATTACAATGTCAAATAATTGCATGTAGTAATAGGATGTTTGCAAGCCCTTATTATTGTGTTTGCGCATCAAAGTTGTAAAACACAAGTGTCAGTACATAATTCCACAAATCTCAAATCCAATATAACATCCAGTAGCAATGCATTATCTCTCAAAACTGTCTTTTCCAGCAACTTTATAAATAATGTATGACATATTATTGCGGAAGCCAGGTACCTTTTTTTTTTTTTTTTTTTTAAATAGACAAAATGTGGTATAGAAATGCTTTTTTTCGTCATCATCATCATCATCATCATCTTCATCATCACCAAAACTGCACTTTTGAAACATCAGCTAAGGATAAGATTGACATACATGTGTTCCTACTGAAATTCATGGAATATATTCACATAGGCCTACTTTGAAAAGCTTGAATAGAAATCTGATCTCAGATTTAGTGCTTGTCATGAGCCCATTTGTGATGGACAGAAAGAAAGAAAGAAAGAAAGAAAGAAAGAAAGAAAGAAAGAAAGAATCTTCATTGAAGAAATGAAGAGGGAAATTACTGAGAACCTGTGATGCGTATTGTGCAGTAAACTCTTAGCCTACATGAACCTGATAGCTCACGTACAAAGCCTATTGGGTTTTCAGATTCTTACATGGAATAAGTTAAAGGGGAATCCTGTCCAAATATAGGTTAGTCTGATAAAAAAGAGCAAAATCTTACACATTCAATGGTAAAACTTTGACTGAAATCAGTTGAAAAATTGTTTTGCTAATTTTTGCAAAAGTTCTTGTACAGTGGATATGAATACGCAAATAAGTGAGCTAACTCTGTCATAACCTCACAATTTTCCATTGATCGTGTAAAAAAAGAAAGAAAAAAGAATGACGAAAATTCAATGTTTTTGTCATTGAAGTCTGAAGCATAATGTTATTCCTGGTCAAATAACTTCAAAATAGTGATCAGTTAGATATACAAGGATTTGAGCCTCAGGCATAATTGGGTTTGAATGAAAAACTGTAAATTTCAAAATTCTATGTACACACTCTATGGCAAGTTGTCAGGGGATGACATGCTCACTTTTCCATTTGCATATTCATATTGACTGTTCAAGAACTGTTTCCCCCCAGAAATAGCAAATTTTCTAAATGTCATAACTTCCTTATTTTTCTTCTAATTTTGATCAAAATTATACTGTTGAACTCGTAATATTTTACTCTTTCTTATCAGACTAACTTATATTTGGACTGGATTTCCCCTTTAAGTTAGTAAGCCAAAACACTGTGTTTACCACAGTTGTACTTGCATCACTCTAATCAGAGCTCAGTATATTTGTTGCTTCCTGGCTTCAGTTTATATCATAAGGATTTGACAGGACTGTGTACAATGAGTGATGTATGTACATTGGTATCCAGTGACATTGTAAAGTGTAAAAGGATATAAATAGATCTCAGCGGTGAAATTCTTGATAAGGAAGTGAAACCTCACTATGTAGTGTATACATGTAAGTTTCTCTGGCTATAAGCTCAGAAATGTGTGCAAATGCCCTAACATCTTGTATGATATTACAGTTAGCTCCAGATTTAGTAATCTATTTGTGTGTGTGTGTGTGTGTGTGTGTGTGTGTGTGTGTGTGTTTTACTCATAAAGAAGCTTGAGAACCTGTAATGAATCAACAGCTAGAAGAGCATAACTCCATAAATTTTGTATAGTTTTAATGTCCTTCTGCTTCTCATCTGGCAGTCTTCACTTTCAACTGTGTACACGGTTGTGTAGTTCTATTTCTCATTGTCAGACCCCTGTATGATATGTTCCACCGTCAGTGAGTGTTTAATCTCTGCTTTATACCCTGGAATCTTTTTTGACGGGTCCATCTTTCTGCATTAAATCCAGTGTCAATTAATGTTTGTCTGTCAGTCAATGTTTACTGGACATCACTTGTAATTTTCCTTAATTATGTTCTGTTGAAAATATTCAAATAAATTGAATTTCATTTAGACAAAAAGGAAGAGTTACAAGTTTGTACAAAGGTGAGATCTCTAAGAATATTAAAGAGCTTTCTTTTTTCTCCTTAGCTGTCAAATGGTTCAGTTTGAAGAGTCAGGAGACACAAAGTTCATCCTAATTTAGCCATTGTCATATAATCTTTTCACTTTTGGTCCTTGAATAGGATACGATGCTTGTAGACAAATACATGGACACGCCAAAAAAGTGTGTGCTTTGCCCTATCACAACTGCATTCACAATGCATGTGACTAAAAGTGTGGGAACAATTTTCAGGGTCCTATATGGTATTTCCTAACCAGAAATAACAACTTTCTAATCAATTACTGTCAAGTTGAGAGGCTGAAGAAAGGGTTGCTCAGAAGAAGAGAAAAACACTTTGTTCTTGTGAAACTCCAGTCTCCCAAGAGCCTTTCAGCCAGCTTGAAACAGTTCGTTTGCGTTTCTGCCAGGGTGTGTGTTGTTGAAGAACTCAGCGCTCTCTCTTGTCCGGGAGGAAGTACCTGCAGAATTCAGTTGAGACTCCTTTTTCCACGGCAACATGATCTGATGAATCCATCTTTTCGTTCTCTCTGCATTGTGCAGTTTGACACCACCTCTGGTGGGATATGGAAACACATTTGTGAATGTATGGTATCTGCAAATCAAGGAAAGTTTGTAGAGGATTACCAAGCCTGATCAAATTTTCGTGCAGATGTCAAAGAGAACATGCTACTTCATGATGGATGGTTCAGAGAAAATATGTGATGAGTTTCTAAACTTGCAACCTTGTTGGAGTTTCTGTATGGAGATGTGATTCGGATTACCCTCGTTATGCATTTTTCTGTGTGCTACGTCATCTCGCCTCTCTTGGAATCGAATGTCATGGTGTGTCTTTTGTCAGTCCCATTCAAAATGGAAAGTTCTTTGAGAATTGGAAAGTGAGGCAGTTTGCGAGTGCGGAAAGATGAGTATCTTCCGAGCGGTGAACCGTCACTCCTGGATCCTGAAAAGACAATCATCAAAGGAGCTCCCACAGAGACAGCAGTACTCCAAATGCAATGTAAGATGGTCTTGGTGTTGGTAGGAAGAAGTTGATGCAAGCAAAACATGAGCGAAGGTGTCATGGTGTGTTGGTTGGGATACTCCATTCTTCAAAGAGCAGACAGGGTTATAGAGTCAAATCCAAATAAAGATAATGATAATGATGATGATGATGATAATAATGATAATATTAATAATAATAACAATAATGATAATAATAATGATAATATTGATAATATTAATAATAATAACAATAATGATAATAATAATAATGATAATGATAATGATAATGATGATAATGATAATGATAATGATAATGATAATGATGATAATGATAATAATAATGATAATGATAAAAAATAATTGTAATAATGGTAATAATGTGAACACTTGAAATGCACTGGTATGTATCCATCATGAATAGATGTTCATGGTAAAGAGAAAGGCAGATAAAAATAAGGTATGAGAAAGAAATGAAGGAAATATTTATGAAAATGTAGTAATATATTACTGTTGTCCTGTAGAAAAAAATCTATTTGCATTGCTACTCTTGACCTTCTTGCAGTATGAAGAATGACTACCGGTATGTGATTTGATATTACACACTGCACACAGTTTTACATTGCTGAGATAATAGTACCCAATTGCAATGAATAAACATACTTCACATAACTATAAATGTGGAAATTTTCGCGGCACATTAATTTTCACATATTTCGCGCTACTTATTGCTGGCGCAAATTCTAAAATTTGCGAAAATATCTTCACAATTTTCTCTGCACATTGTGAATTGATTGTCAACTGTGCAGTGTGAATTCAACAGCCCATGAATATATTTTTGCGCTGCTCAGCATGAAAATTAATCACACAAAAATATTGACGTAAACAGTACTATGTTTCACATTCACTTGAAACAAGGTTTTGTAACACAAATGAAATTCAATGTGCTGTAAGTGATGAGACAAATATCACTTCAGGGAAACAAAATATTGTGATAGAAGAGTGAAATTTCAATTTCAGTACAACCCCTGAAAGATTTTGTAATGTTGCCTTGATTCTGAACGTTAAGTGCTACATACCTCTATGTTAGTTGGGATGTATATTTACTGTCAATCACTTGTTTGTTTTGATGGCTTTACCCTGAATATTTAGATCACCACATTATGACATCATAATGATGGATTTGCATGCTGAAGCATGATATTGATTGACATGAGACAAAAGAAATAGAGGATGTTCCTCAGAGCAGTGGCAGGGAGCCTAGTACCCCTTGAATCAGTCAGTGAGTCAGAGTGAAATGACCCGCTTCCCTGGCTACTAGAGTTCACCACCTGTCGATTGTCACTGGTCAGTGTCGTCATCCATCTTTTGGTTGAGGTTTGTGCTCCCTTTCCATCAAGAATTCTGTGGATTGTCGGTTGTGAGGAAAACCAGTGGCAATTAAAGAAAAACCAAAACCCCAAAAGAAATTTGGATTGAGTGAAAGCAGCAACATTAGTAGAACACATCAGTGACAGTTTGAGGAAAATTGGACAATCGATGCAAAAGTTATGAATTTTTAAAGTTTTTGTGTTGGAACTGCTGGATAAGGAGACTACCAGAGTTCATGACGTCATATGTGGACAACAGTATAAAGAAAATATAAAGGGAATTCCACAAAAATTGATTTTACATGGAAATTACTTGTTCCGTCACCTCGATACTAGAAAAGTATTATCATGTTTAATTTTCTTTATATTTTCCTTATAATTGTTGTCCACACATGATGTCATAAACTCAAGTAGTCTCCTCATCCAGCGGTTCCAACACAAAAACTTTTAAGGTTCATAACTTTTGCGTCGATTGTCTGATTTTCCTCAAACTTTCACTGATGTGTTCTACTAATGTTGCTGCTTTCACTCAATCCACATTTCTCTTTGGGTTTTGGTTTCCTTTAATACCCCTTCTGGCACCACTGCCGCCACCATTGTGACCCCTCAAACCCAGTGGCGGATCCAGGGAGGACCGCACTGGGCGCACACCCCCCTTTTATTTTTTTATTGAAACAAAAGAAATAAAAAGAAAAAACTGGGGGAGGGGTGCGTGCACCCCCCCCCCCTTTAATTTTGTAAACGCGCCCCTCTTTTTTGGATCCGCCCCTGAAACCTACTCCTAGATTGTACTGCTGGAATAAATGAAGTTCTGTACACATGTGTGTAATCTGTTCTCAACCATTTTGGGAAGAGGAAAGATAATGGAATACGCCCATACCACAAAGAGCCGAACGGAGGAGAGATGATGAGAAAGGGGAAGATATGAACAAAGAGAAAAGTTTTAGAAGATCAAAGACAAAGAGCGAAGGAGAAGATCAAACAGCAATGACAGCAGGAACTAATTATGAGACAAACAAGCAAAAGCTAAATTTGTCTGAGATGTAGCTGAGTAAGCCCCCGGCAGTTATTACATGTATGTAGTGCCTTTGGACAAGGCAAAAGTGAGCCAAAAATTGAGTCCATCACCAAAATAGCGTCAAAACTTGGCATTCAGTGAGTAAGGACTCCGCGGAGGCCCGGGTATCCTGTTATTTATCGCTCCCAATTATCATCCTAATCCGCTTGTTTTTCTTGCATCACCTCACTGCCTTTTTCACTGTCTTGACATCAGATTTCATGTACCTTGTCCTTGAGAGTCGTGAAGCACTGATTACGATTTACAAAAGAAAGTCCCTTGATGGAGCGTTGATGAGTTAAGCACAGCTTTTGACCTTATCTTTTGCCATCTACTTCATTTCTTTTGTTACCTAAATGATCTTGGATGGTGATGGAGTTTGTTCAGCATTTGAATTAGTGTCGACCATTACTTCATAAGACTTGCTAAACAATCTTTGCTTAATATGAAAGGAGTCTAATTCTTACCTCTCAGCAGGTCATTACGGTATGATACCATCAATATCCTCAGTAGTATAGATGCTAGTGGTAATTGTAGGGTTTTTTATTTCGTATTTTATACTATATTGTAATTGAAAAAATACATAGTATCAGATGTATAAGGTAATGTGCATAGCCAGAGCTACAATTGCAAATGAATTATAATGACAGCAGAGTTAAAATATCAGAGATATTGACTAACAACTCATTTACTTCTTTAGTAATCATTAATCATTGATATATAAAGCAGTGAATATGCTCGAAATGAAAGTGCAAATATGGTCTATATTATCAAGAAATTAAACAATTTCTAGGCTTATTAGTTATCAGCTTAAAATGACACTAGATCTAGTTCTAGTGTCTAGCTTCAGCCATGAAAGAAGCATGATAGAGTCTCCGTAATGTAACATGTTCCTCATCCAATCAGTGGGTTTTAATTAACCTGAGGAGGTAAAAGATGTATTCACTGGTTTTCTCCCAGCTATGTAACAACTCAAAGTTGCCGCAAAGTTTGCAGATAGATCATAATTATTTCTTCCTGTGTCAGTTTTTCACTTCTATCTATCTATGACAACAAAAAAACCACCTTCCCTTGTTAATCGTCAGTTTTCTCATGATAGTACCTAATACCTTAGAACACAGCCCACAAGTCGCTATGTTATAATTGAAACAAGGCGTGTTGTTTCCGGCAAGTATAATTGGTCTCTTGGTGGTGGAAAGTCCTTGCAGAATGAAAGCTGAGCCAGTGTTCGACTTGGACTGTATCTAATGGAAATGGGTTACTCAGCATCAGTGGGTAGATGATAATTGTGGAATATGGGAGAATCTAGTTAGGGGCAAGCAGGATCAGCAACAACATTAACCATTAGCTGAACATAGAATGTGTCTTCCTGTTATGGGCAGACTTCTTAAAGAAGTATAAATTCCATCATTCTAGTATTTGCTGACCTGTTGTTGTAATCATGTTTTTATTGATAAGTAAAACAAAGGACATGTTGACATATATACCAGGTCCATGGTCCTATTCTGGACACATGGCAGGTAATGACACACTTACACATACTTACACAGTGAATAAATAACAATATAGCTGTACTCCCAACAGATTTGTGAGGTTGACAGCAATTACACAAAATTAATATAAAGATGCTAATATATGTATAGAGAAAAACAAACAAACAAACATGTAGTGTAATTGAGAAACAATTATCATTCATGAACTGCTCAATCATTTCATACAAAATTGTTTTAGAGTGCATATATCACACTATGCTATTTTTGTGTAGCACAGTTACAGAAGCAAAAGTGAAATCTGTAATATGAGTATGTTTTCATTTTGCAATAAAGACACCAGAAACGTAACCACAAGGATGATTCCAAGAAGCTATCAGACATGTTTTACATGTAGCAGAGAATCAAAACCTAAATTTAACAGTTCTTATGATTTATTCATTTATTTATTTATTTATTCAGTTTTCTTTTAGCAGGGTAGCCCTTTCAGCTCACTCGGAACTGCTCTGCCAAGGGGCCCTGCATCACGGACAAAGTACAATTTGAGTAAAAAAAACACAAAGTTACAAACAAGGTAACAAAGAGGGAACATAAAACACAAAAATATAAGTTCATATAGAGCGTACAAGAGAAAAGGATTGTACACAAGCCAATGAAACAAAAATGGAACGAAAATAAAATACAATCAAATCCGGGAGAGAAAAAAATAATGGTGTAAGAAAATACCTCACTAACACACACATCAACACTCACGCACACACACACACTTTCACCTCCACACCAGTACACCGGCACCCACCCAAACCCGTACACGCACACTTACGCGCACGCATATACAGTACATACCCACACGCACACATACCTACACACAACCACACCCATGCCGCCATGCACACAAAATGTCTAAAGTCTATCAATTAAGCTAAGCATTTTACATTGCCGTTTGAAAGAGTTAACAGAGGTGGCATTTCGGATGAAATCAGGTAAATTGTTCCAAGTTTTAGATCCACGATAATGAAAAGATTTTTTATAATATTCAGTTCTGGGAAGTTTGATATTGAGAGGACAGCTAATTGCATACCTGGTTTGGAAAAAAGGATTTCGTTTTGTTATTAAAGATTGCAAATATGTTGGGGTCAGTCCATTGACGACTTTATATACAAGGACACAATATTGATAGTGGATTCTCTGGGTGACTGACTGCCATTCTAATCTCTGAAGCATTAGCTTATGTGGGGTCAAAAAATCTGCGTTAAGTACTAATCGAGCGAATCTGTTCTGTAGCTTCTGTAACCTCGTTATGTAACAACTGGCTGCACTTCCCCATACAACATTGCAGTAATCGAAGTGAGGTAAAATCATGCTATAGTATAATATTTTAAGTATTCCACCCGGTAAATAACTCTTTGTCCTTGAGAGGTAACAGATTGTCCTAGAAATTTTCTGCACTGTGTAGTCAACGTGCTTGGCCCAATTCAAATGACTGTCTATTATCACCCCAAGGTACTTAAAATCAAGCACTTGTTCAATGGGTTCGTTACCATGCTTCACTGAAAGTGAAATGCCCTTTGTTTTCCGTTTGGAACCTATTAGCATTACTTTTGTTTTCTTTGTATTTAATGCAAGAGCATTTTTATCCAATGATGTAGTCATCATTTTGTTTGTTTCTTCTCATCATGGCTCTTGTATCTATTTCCTTTCTTCTGGGAATTTTCAAGCAGTTTTGAAGAAAAAAAAGGAGGGTGCAAACATTGAGAGGAAATGAAAGAGAGAGAATAAAAGAAAGGAAAGTTTAGCTTTCAAAAGATAGGAGTTCGGAAGAAAAACAACCTTCTCAATAGAGATATCCTAATATGTGGGTATGGTGATCCTGACAAATTTGACATGAAATTGCAAAATATGAAATGCATGATTATAGTGGTATGGTGATAAATCACAATAAAAAACAATAAGAATGAAATGGTACAATGCTATTCCTTTGTGTAATAATTTCAGCATTTCTTTCAGGTGCCTCGAGATTGATCCTATCATTTTTATCTTGAGTCTACACAGCAGCTGTAACTTCAAATTCTCAGCATATGAAGAATTTTAGCTTTAGAGGACATAATTATCTTTTTAATGTTGGTAAAGCCTGTCAGAACACTCTTTTAGCAAACAAAAACTGACCTCCAGCTTTAAACAATCATTTCTTCCTTCCTGGTATGTCTTAGAGAGGATCACATTTCACTTCCCCTAGCGACGTCTCCCTCGTCTATAACGTCATTACTCAAAGTGGTAATTTCCTACTTAAGGAGGGTGTGATGCTTCAAAGGAAATCCTAGAAATATTCGAGTATTCCCATTAAATGCTTCGAGAGAGCATAGCTTCTTAACCTGTTCCCTACGGGAACCTGGTGGTGTGTGTATGAAGTCCATGGGGATTTCAGAATTCAGTGTGGAATGGCTACAGTGATAGTAATAGTCAATAGAGATTTTGATTACCTATTGCAGTTAGTGGTTTGTGTCGAAAGAAGTTTGAGGAAACAGATTTAATTTTGCTTATTCATACTAATTTATTTTATTCTTTTATTGATCATATACATTTTACTATTGATTGTTACCCAACTCTCATACCAACCAACGCATAAGCATTCAATAAATTTCCCTTTTTGAAATAAAATCAAAGATAGATGTCCATATTTTCTCTCAAATAAGTGTAAGTTTATTAATTTAAATGGCAAAGGCAAATTTTAAGGGGAGTTGGTTAAAGGTTCAGAATTATTGACCCAAAGTCATGATTTTTTTTGTATTACAAATCGGTGGGAAACCATGTAATCAATGACGCATTCCCTTTAATATTCTTTCTGGGCTAGTCCTTTTCTCATGGTATCACTACCTTGTGAAATTGTTAAAACTTTGAAATTGAATAAAATTCTCTTCTTTCTCTGTCCCAACTCACTGATGCTCCCCCCATCCTCCATTTGTTTGAATTCATCGGAAATTAGGAAATCAGTGTTATTTTGAAGTGTCTAGTTTATCAAATATACACACTGGTAAATAATACAGACCTAAAGTTTGCATGTAGCTATTGTACAATTTCTGCTTTTATTTCCACGCAGGTCTAGTTGAATCCTCCATACTCCCTCCCCCCCCCCCCACCAAAAAAAAAAAAAAAAAAAAAAAAAATGGCAGCAATTTGTTAGATATGACAACATTTGTGATTTTTACAAGTATGATATGTATTTGGTTTTCGACAGGGGAACAAGTTCTATGCTAGCCAGATGTTTGTTTCTGCTCCTAATGCCTCAAATACTGCCTTACACTGCCATCGGATAAAATGTAAAAACCAAACAAAAACAAACAAACATTAAAAAAAAAGTAAAGTAATGACCAAAAAACAACAGGAAGGCCCCTTGAGTAAACATGTTGTTTTTGTGCACAAACTCATTAGGAGAAAATGAGTTAGTTTTCCTGTTTCTCCGAATCCCGATTATAGATTTGTGACCATATCACGTTTAACTTGGCCTCAGGGAAGGAAAGGCGAGTCGGTTGAGTCAATTTTCGGGGAGGGTAGGGGATATGGGGAGGGGGGTATGATGGGATGTTTCATTTGGTTTTGATGCTTTTGGTCGAGGGATGTCTGCTTCTTATAGTCCCTGGGAATTAGTAACGAGGCCAATTTGTTTCCTAAATCAACCTGTTTCCTCTGCACATATGATTCTAGGTAGCGAGGCCGTCAATCTCGCCAGTTTGTGGTTTGTTGGATTACTCAGCAGTATGTTGATATGGCCAGAATCACTTTAGAAGTACATAGAAGTATGTTTCTTAGAATCAGTATAGAGAAATATAGGAGATGATAAGATTTGCTTCACGGTATGTTGTATCATAAAATGGAGGTTCAATAGTAGTGATTACAGCCGTAGATGTGATGTAACATGTACCTATTTTCATTTCAGGTTAGTCCAGAAGACTCGGTGAACATCAGCTTGTGACAATATTTGCATGAACTTCTTGCAATCAATCATGTTATTGCACATTACATTTGAGGGACTACAGAATACGTTTTGAAAAGTTTGGTTTTTCTTTTGTTTTGTTTTTTACTGTCTTGTTGACTCTGTAGGCTTCATTTGAGAAGCCAACACTGATATTTTCCACCTGATTTGCTTTCAGAGTTGCTACCTAATGCAGAGCTGCACACTAACCCGTATGTCCTACTTGTCCAAACCTTAAATTTACTGGTCCATACTTTTCAATTGGCCCTGACAGTGTTAGCTTTATTATTTTACCGGTCACGTTGGACCAGTAAATTCAGCTATTCCAGTAAAGTTACTTGTCCAGCAGTGTTTTTTACTGGTCTGGGACCATCAGACTGGTGCCAGTGTTTAGCATACAAATGCCGTTTGATTTCAACATACCCCACAAAACACCTTATAGCACAAACATTAAAATGAGAAAATATGCCCAAATACTTGAGATGACAGTGATATAAATGCTCTCGTATTTCGGTCTCTGTTCTTCTGTGGTGAATAGGCCATCGAGAGGTTTGCGAGTAACTGTCGGGAGCGGTCGACGACAGTCCGCGCCCTTACAGAAGAGCTGCAGGGGACTGAGATGCCAAACAGTGCGGAGAGCGCCACCATGCTGCTAATCGACCAGCGAAAGCGTCGGATGGAGGTGAAGGAGGACCTGACGTCAGCGGTCAAGTACGGTCAGACGCTTCTGAGCTGTCTCAGGAAGACCATGGGTGATGGTCAAGAGAGGAATCCGGACAAGCTACTCACACAATGTGCAATAGAAAAGTAAATGACTACTCAAGTATTTTCTCTTCTTTTCTATCCTTTTTATAAATTTAGTTTCTGTAACTAATACAGCTTATTTTTATTATCATCATCATCATCATCATTTTTATTGCTATTACTATTATTATTGTTATTACTGCTCCTACTACTACTATTACTTTTATCATTCAAAACTGAGACTGAATATCAATCACTATAAATCCTCAATGAGATGCCTGAAATGAGATTAATTTGCAGTGTGTGCTTTTCAGTAACAAAGTTGAATCCCGAATTGGAAGTACCAGGAAGTTATGTTGTCACCTCACATATAGTTGATGATTGAATGTTAGCTTTCCATCTTGGGTGAACTTTTTCAGCCATTTTTTCTGTTTTTGTTTGAAAGAGTCCACATTGTGTTATTTCTGCAGTGCAGTTTAAACCACTGCCTTCAGACTGCCAAAATCAGCGTTAGCAAGTTTCCTGGTACATCATAGCGACAAGAAAAAAGAAGAAAAAAAAAAGACAAGAAGAAAATGTTGCTGCACCCTTTCCCCATCCAGTCTTACTTTTAGGTTTCCCTCCCAGGCTCTTTTCAAAGAGGAAGCTTTTGAAAATCTTTGGCAGAAAGCTTTCTTGGCACTGCCGCCCAAAAAAAAGATTCTGTTTAAGATTTAGAAGGGTTATTTCAAGAAGCTTTTTGGCAGTTTTAACAGTTTCCTTGATATCCTTCTTCCTATTAAAGGGAAGTAATAAGCCTTGTCATATGCTTTGTGTATTTTTTGTTAAAGAAAGTTTGAAAGTAATTGATTTGAATGAAATTGTTATGGTGTTGAATTCATCATAATGATATGATTTAAATATTTCTTTTGAAGACTCGGACCAATTGAGTTTCTGTAATATATTCTAAACATGTCAAAATCTATGTAATACTCTTCGAAATACTGTATAGTCTCCCCCATGGTGCATGTCAGAGTTGATTTCATTCACAGGCAACTTTTTAACTTATATATTTGCCCAAGGCAAATGGGCAATTGAGCATAAAATGTCATGCCCTGTTTCTGTGGGTTGTTTTCATGCTAATAGTTTACTGTATGTGTGAAGATACAGCTTAACTTTTCTTTTCTTTATTTTGAAATGGTCTTCTTGTCAAAAATCAGATTACTGGAAGAATTGGAAGGGCTGGAGAGAGAGTTTGATGACACGTGGTGCGATCACGAATGCCGATTAATCTTCTGCCTCAAAGTTCGCAAATATGAAGAGGACTTCAAAGCGGTGAGTTAGTGTGCTCTTTGAGCTCTACCCAACTTCGCAATTGTGCGATGATTTCAATTTTTATTTTGTGAGTGCTGGTGGTGACTTCTCATAGTGAGACTATTTCAAACAGGCATTCTTGTGTCAGAGATCTATCTTAAAAGAAACTTATCTTAGTGTGAAATTAGAAAAAAATATTCTGGAGCTTTTAGTTGCTGTTCCGGAAATCTTGATCACTTGGCATGGTTTGGAGCTTTGGGATGTTGATTTCAAGGAAACTAGTGCAGGTTGGACTGATAAGTATAAGTACACAACATCTACTATCTTCTGAAGTGAATACTATTCAGTAATCATGTCTGTCAGTCAGGCTCAGTTACTGTAAATGTCAATATTTTCACATGATTAATTTTTTTTTGCACTGAGCGGCTCAAAAACATATTCACAGGTGGTTGAATTTGAGCGGCGCAATTATCAACCCATTCACAAGAGAAAATTATGAAGATATTTTTGCAGATTTTAGAATTTGCGCTAGCCAAAAGTAGCGCGAAACACGTGAAAATTAATGTACCGCGAAAATTTCTGCATTTACAGTACGACATAACGGGGCACATTCATCCATTGCTTATGCAAACCCAGTGGGTTCAATACAAGTCTTGGAATTATGAGAATCTTGCAGGGGATGGATTCAGTATCATCATTTTTTCTTGAGTTGGTCATCCTGGAAGGACTTGTGTACATACATGCATTTTATGCACCATATTTCTTCCTTGCTACACATTTATACATTGATTTGATGCAAGTTGTATCATACTGAGGTTGCAAATTTCTGCGTATTATCAAGTGCATAGGATACTGTGAAGAGTCAACTGTAGCTGTTATTTATAGTATAGTATTTTGACATCGGCTCTTGTTACTATGGCAATTTTTTGGAAGCAGGTGGTGAAATTTTGAAATTTATCATTTTAAATAGTCTGGTGAAGTGTGTGTGGGTTTTTGTGGGACAAATGTCAGAGTGGTTAGCTGAGGAAGCCGTGTCTGTGAGTCGACTTCCCTCTCTTTCTGCACAACTTACCGTTTCCATGGCAACAGCTGTTTAGCGCTGAGACAGAGGACAATTTGTATATATTCGTCTCTCAGTAGTGGTTACCTCATTCTGCTGATTCATTAATTCCCATAAATTAAGGACATTGTGGTTGTTTTAATTCTTGAAGAAATGACGAAAACCATACTTGCAGTGAGGTTGCAGATTAAACAGCTTTCCATTTCATAACTGTCTATTGTAAAAGTTTATGAGGGTTTATAAATGAACAGTGCAGATGATCTTGCCTGAGTTTCTTCTCAGGCCTCTAGTGACTTTTCATTGCACATTTCATATTATATGAATCGGTCAGAGCACTGGCAGAGTGGGTTCAGCTCTGGATTTTAAATAAGTAATAGTCCTAGGTTTGGATCTCAGCTGATACAATACATCCTTGAACAAGATGTCCCCTTTGACCCAGAAGCATGAATAATACTTGGCAAAACTTGGGAGATACGTAGTAGAGGCAGTTATCTGATGGAGAAAAATGCACGCGCCATATAGACAGAGACTGAAATCAGCCCGTATGACACTTACATTTTATGGGGAGTAGTATGAGGTTTCAATTTGTTACTGCAATTAGCCATTTTGATCTACAAAGGCTTAAGTGAAACCTTCCTCAGTCTTTCAATGAATAATGTCCTAAACTCCTTGACAGTTACGATGTGATTAGAAAGTGGACATAAGCCATCATACCATATGGGCTGATCACATGGTAGAGACCAAACATGGTATGCAACCTCTGTTAGTCTTTCAGTCTTTGTGACTAGAGACGACGTGAAAGCCGGTCTAATGAGAGGCTTCTTGAAAATAAGTACTTAAGTGCTTTTAGTACTGAAGCTGGCAGGGAAATTCCCTACTGTCCAGTCTCCGTGGTTCATGAAAGCATTCACAAGATTTGAGACTGTCAAGGAAGTGCAAGGGAATGTTATGCTTAGAGGTATTAGTGATTGTAGGGACATTGAGAGAGCAGAACTGTGTATTTCTGAGAAAAAAAGGTAAGATTTTGGTCATTATATTCCCCGGCCCTTATATACCATGGAGATGTTCTGACATGGTATGCAGTTTGTTTTTGGTGTCCCAAAGGAATCTTAGGCACTGCTTTACCAGATACGTGACTCTCTTTTGATAGGGTACTGTAAAAGTGGAAATTTTTGCGGTGTTTAAATTTTCGCACATTTCGCACAACCAGAAAATAACAGCACACAAATATTTTTGCTTGCCATATGTTCCAGTACTTGATGTCTTGATTCTGTGGAATTAAAAACATGCAAAACTCTTCTTACCCAGCTAAGCACAAAAAATTAGTTGCATGAAAATATTCACTTTTACAGTCTGTCTTTCTCTGTGTCATGCATGGAAATTTTCACGTACATAATTCACTGATTCTTCAAGTTCCTGTTTAGCTGTTAGGTAAGTAGATTGCATTACTTTTGCAGTACCATTGTAAGAATAAAAGAGTGTCTTCTGTAAACTGGATTTTGTCTGTTCTAACAGGTTGAAATTTCTTGGAAATTTTTGTTTATGATTAGTCAGAATGCATCTTTTTAACCTGCTGAAGACAAGTCCCGAGTATACTCGAGCTGGTGTGAATGGAAAATGCGTTATGTTACAACAAAGTCAGCCAATCCTCAACAGGTTAAGATGCCACTAAAGTGCCTTTTATGCTATAGATTACTGGATGTATAGGAAAAATCAAAATAAATTCAAATAATCGTCAAACTGGACTACAAAGTGGAATTTACTGTATTTGGACCTTTCGTAGATGAAAGTGAATGTCAATTTGTAGAAGGGACTTGAGATAAACAAATATATGGCAAAATAAGAATCATGTACCAGTTTTACAGCTCTGTAAGCCTTATATTTGGTTGATATATGGGATTAATGTTACTGTTAGATTTTGGTAGGTTTCTGAAAGGTGTTATGAACATGAAGTGCAATTCCTGTTTGCTTTATGATATTAAAGTAAGAAGCTTTAAGCGACTTGTATGTGATGCATTTTTATGAATAGAAATCCTGTCCATTAATTCTTTGTGAGTCTATGTCACCCAAGAGAACATTGCCTTCACCACAAGAGGAAAGGAGGCAGACCGAATGGGGAAAAAATGTGGGGGGGGGGGATGTCCAAGGTACTGAGATAGGCTTGATGTGACCTTTAGAATGACCCCAGAGGGAATTGAGTCAGAGTCTCTGGCCTCATTCTGATCTCAGTGGTCAAGGGATGAGTTCACACAGCTGCATGACACAAGGCTCAGTTATACAGTACCGTGTGTCCCTCAGAAAATTGCAGTGGGACCCTCTGCAATGATTACTTTAAAAATAGTGAATCAATCCAAACAAAATTTCAGGGTATGAAACTGTAAATTATTACCCACATCTTACAGAAAACCCCATCCGATTTGCTTCAATGGTCAAAGAGAAATGAGGAGTTTTATAGAGCATGTCAGGAATCCCTTCCCTCCAAGTTCTGTCCATTGTGTTCACACATCATGCAGTTCAAAGAGCATCCAAGTGCTGAACTTGGAAGAATCAGACCCATGACATAATTTACAACGATCCACATTTCTCTGTGACCACTTAACCAAATTGAATGGGGTTTTCTGCAAAATATAGCTAAGATATCATATTTTATGACCCTGAATTAGCATTTAGACAGTTTAATCAATATGAAGCTATAATGTTAGTATTTATCAATGTGAAAATCCATTATTTTTTTTTTTTTGGGGGGGGGGGGAAGGGGACATACTGTACTTATTGTTTGCTCTGACGGTATTTTGTAGAACATTGTTCCAAGTTTGAACAATACCGAGCAACATGGCCTTATCAGTTACTCCCTGAATGCTTGTTCACATGATAATGGAAAATATCTACAGTCTGGTGCCATATTCCATCAGGCCAAAATCCTCATGGAACATGGCACTCTGTGGCTGTTGAAATCAGAAATCATTCGAGCTATTTTGTTTGTAAATATACTCTCCACATTTAGCTTTTGGTTTGTTCAGTTGTCATAGCAAATTTGTACTGCCTTTATCCCAAAGGGTGCTTGGTCATTACTCTAGATTACTCTGAAGTCTGTCCTGAAATTTGAAACGGTATTGAATTACTAACTCAATATTGTCATAATCTGAATGGATAGCTGGTGATGAAGGATACTGATCACAAGCCAAAAAAAAAAAAAAAAAAAATGCTCTTTACAAATTCACAATCTTATCCCTCCACTGATTTTCCCCCATCCCTCACAAAAAAAAAAAAAAAAATGAAGAAAGAATGAAAGAAATGATTAAACAAAACAGGTATAAAAACTAAAAAAACACAACTTCTGTGCAACAAAGATAAGCAGCAAGTCAACTTTCATATACCACTTTTGATGAAGTGCACCCTCTTGTGTCGAAAATGTACACAGTTCAGTGTATTTAGGAGACAGCTCAGTAGACTCTTTTTACAGGCTCTTGCATATTGCCAGTGTATGAGTATGTGCTGACAACAAGCTAGAGAATCCTCTGTAGGAACTGGCTCAAGAGTCTGCAGAGGAAGCGCGCTCCCATTGAGGTTTAGGGGGATTTGCGGTCTTAGCGAGGAAAAGCAGAGCTGGCGCCTCAGACTTATCTCATTATGGTAGAATTATTGAAGTTTAATGAACTGCTTGGGATTGTGATCAGCCAATGATGTAAAAGGCCTGTTGGATTCACTCCATATCAGAACTCCATTGTCAAGATCAGTGTAAGGATAATTGAAGCCCAGTCTAATTTACTGTATTCATGAATGAATTATGTTTTATACTAAAATTCCTTTAAAATCCAAAATACCTCCTAATCTTTTGACCAACCTGTAAAAATTTCAAGGTATTCTTAGTTGATGATTCAATATTTATCACAAGGTTAAATCATTCATGTTACGTGTATGTTATCAATTATTGTCATGAATTATGTGATGAAAAATTATTTTATGAATTATTCGCACTTGAACAAATGTGAATCAGTTTATATCCTACAAATTCCTTAAATATAAAACACATTCGCTCTCTTTACATGGCAGCATCATTCACAGTGAACATTATAATCAGTAGAAAGCATTGTGCAGTCATGGATAAAGAGATTCTTGAATATGGGATAGTCCTATGTGCAGGTTGTATATGTGAGAATTATGCATATATATGATCATCTTTCTTTTTGGCATTGAATCTAAATTACATATGTAAGTGGCTGTTTTTCCTATTTGCTCTTTGTTTTGTTGATACTGATGGTAGTATTATTCTTCCTGCATACATACCTTCCCTCTGACCTGAAAAATTCCTTTAAAAAAAACAAACAAACTGACAAATGAAAATGTGCTATGTAAAGTGTTTGTAATAGGTCAGATGTTATTTCCAACTGGTTTTAGAAAGTAACTGTTTTCATTGTTTGTAGAATGTTATAGCTATAAATCAAGATTCTAGCACAATTCTAGAATCATCATTCTGGAATTATAATTATAATTATAATTATAATTATGAGTATTATCATTATGAGTATAATTGTAATTATGACTATAATTATAATTATGACTGATTATAATTATAATTATAATTATAGTTGTGATTGTTATTGTAATTAGAATTAGAAATTTAGTTATAGTTGTAATTATATTTCTAATTATAATTCTAGGTCTAATCAAATTAATCAACTAGAGTTTAGAGTCTATTAATCTTGATATTTCATTGGAATGAGTTATCCATATCAAAAGAAGCTTTTACCTCATATTGCCAATAATCAGCTATGTGATGTAGAAATACTAAAGATGCTGACCAGGGAGTCATTGGAAATCAATATGCAGAGATGTCAAGGTATAAAAATAAGTTGCAGACTACTATACTTCACATCAACAGCATATGCATCTATATCCCCTCATACATTGTTCCCTTTTTGTCTCTTCAATGCATCTTATTTCAAATTCTTATGTTCTACTCACTCTTCCTTCTTTCATGCTGAAAGGCTGAAGCAGATCAGCGTGTTTTCACTTTTCTGAACAAAAGCGGAAATGCTGTTGATAGGAGAAAATGTTGCGACAGCATGTTGAGAAAGTTATAATTAGATGGCGTTGCCCCTCGAAGTAGTGACTGCAGTTTGAAAGAGACATCCTGATTTGAAATGATCCGTTGCTGGTAAATTCCACTCATAGACAGACTTATGTCATGGGCTGTTCATTCCCCCTGGGCTGATTTCCCCACCTGCATGCCTGTCTAATCACCATTTCATCAGGCTTGCATTAAGACTATTCCCCTGTTATGTGAGTGCCTGGGCATTTCAAAGAGCTTGACATTGCAGGGGGCGGGGAATGAGAATGGAGAGGTTAGCCTCCTCCTAGACTGATCCACATATTGACTTGCATGTCTAGAACATATAGTTACTAAATGCTGAAACCATGCTAGCCACATAGACTCTCAACAGACACATTGCACAAGGGGAAAAAGATCATAATCTTTTACTTTGAAGCTTATATATCACCAGTTCAGACATTGCACTAATTTACATAACAAAGGTAGAAAATTCCAATCTTACAAAGATCTCCTTGCATGCATTGTGTAAGTTTACATTGTAAGAATATTTCCTGCACAAAACACTTTGCCTGGGGTCCTTGATAAACATGGGAAGTTTCTTGTCAACCTTCTGCTGCCTTACAAACCGTCACCAGATCATGAAAAGGGGGTATTTTTAGCACCATCAAGGATCACTTTCAAACGTTAGCTGTGATTCTGTCACTCAATGTGCTATCTCCTGTCTGTGCAATTACATACCCAGGTCGAAATTCCCATAGAAACCAGTAGAGCTAAAACCAGTAGAATTCTACTGGTTTGTACAGGTTCAGTGGAGACCGATTTTCTACTGGTTTCAATATGGAAAGTGAAATAAAACCAGTAGAAAACCAGTAGGAAATTTGTACTGGAACCAGTAGCAGACCAGTAAGAATTCTTATTGGAACCAGTAGAAACCAGTAGAAATGCTTGATTTAAACCAGTAGAATCCAGTGAAGACCAATGAAAACTCTCAATGAAACCAGTAGAAATCTCAACAAAACCAGTAGAAATCTTAACAAAACCAGTAGAAAACCAGTAAAAACCAGCAGGATTTTTTTACTGGAACCAGTAGAAATCTCAACAAAACCAGTAGAAATCTCAACAAAACCAGTAGAAATCTCAACAAAACCAGTAGAAATCTTAACAAAACCAGAAGAAAACCAGTAGAAACCAGCAGGATTTCTTACTGGAACCAGTAGAAATCTCAACAAAACCAGTAGAAATCTTAACAAAACCAGTAGAAAACCAGTAGAAACCAGCAGGATTTCTTACTGGAACCAGTAGAAACCAGCAGGATTTCTTACTGGAACCAGTAGAAACCAGCAGGATTTCTTTCTGGAACCAGTAGAAACCAGCTGAATTTCTTACTGGAACCAGTAGAAACCAGCATGATTTCCTACTGCAACCAGTAGAAACCAGCAGGATTTCTTACTGGAACCAGTAGAAACCAGCAGGATTTCTTCTGGAACCAGTAGAAACCAGCAGGATTTCTTACTGGAACCAGTAAAAACCAGCACGATCTCTTACTGGAACCAGTAGAAACCAGCAGGATTTCTTACTGGAACCAGTAGAAACCAGTAGGAATTTCTACTGGAACCAGAAGAATACCAGTAGATGCCTTACTGAAACCAGAAGAAACCAACAGAATACCAGTAGATGTTGTACTGGCCCCAGTAGAAACCAGAAGAAATTCCTACTGAACCAGTAACAGCATGTACCAATGCATTTGGAAGAAGAACTTGCACTTCAAGTGACTCCCATGATAACGACATCTTCAGGACCGACAGTTTTCTTTTTGTTACATTAATATGTTGTTACCGCTCAACAATGCAAGAAAGAACATTGTAAATGTAGTACAGTTGTAAATACAGATAATAATTTAAGGACCTGATTTTTTACTTTTTTGATACATTGCAAAAAAGTTTCCATAGAACCATGTCCATTATAATGGATGTGCGCTAGTAGTACAAATTCTTCTTCAAATCAGCAAAAAAAACCCAAACAAACAAACAAACAAAAAAACCTATCTGTAATGGTGCCACCAGACGATCAACTAATGTACAGTACTAACCAATTTTCGACTGAATGAGACATACCTGAATGTTCAAAATTAAGAATGCATACATGTACACAACACATGCCACACAAATTCACACTGCATTTGTATGCATACATTGATCAAAACATGAGACTTCTATCACACACTGTAAGTCTGGAGTAAATACAGTCTTAAGTTGAGGAAATTTTATTACAGGTCAACGGATGATAATCATATTACATGAGTACATTACATTTGTATTCATTATTCAGATTACTTTTTTTTTCACCATGTTGTTACGCCAAGCCAAAGAATTTTTATTTCAGTTAACAAATTCGTTCAACTGATTATGTGACAGGATTTTTTTTTTGAAAGACAAATAAGGCCTCGACAGGTATTTGAAAAAAAAAAGCCAAAAACATGTAAATTTGTATTACATCAAAAATACAAGGTTTACATTCCTGTCATTGAGCACTTTCCATATGCCCCATTTGTTTGTTAAAGCGATAACATAAAGATGATTACCCTAATCATAGAAAATGTCGAATCTGAAAGGATGCAAAACTCATACGTACACAAACAAACTTAATAATAAAGATATTAAACTGATGGCATGACAAACAAAACTTCACTTGACAAAACAAAATACAGCATTGGTGGTTGGCAAAGAATAGATATTCATAATTATGTATGTAAAAGAAACCATGCTGTCTTGCTGGCATCATCCAGGTACATACATCTACTGTACATACACAGATAACACTAATAGCATTGATCATAGTGTTAAAAAAAGCGGCACCAAAATGGGATTGGATATTGTAGGTAAGAGGCAATGAGTAAAAAAAAAGAAGAGGAAAATAAACAAATAAACAAATTCATAGACACATCTGAATGTAAGTTTACAGAATAGATTTCAATTACCAAAATGCTCACGCATGCTTGGCAGCTCATTTTATGTTAGTTAATAGCCTTTCAAAAACATAAGAGAACCTCATTATGTGAAGGACCTAAATACGATTCACCTGTAATTACCTTGTTTGAGTGTATATCACCTTTCTTACTATATTGTAAATATACACAGCCCTGTCCCTTTGCTGCACACAGCATTTGGTTGGGCTAGTTTCTTTCTATAATAGGTCCTTGTTCTGTCAGCGGGAAAGTGGTATGCACAATCTGTGAGGTTTAATATCTAATAGTAGTCATAGATTTTTCACAATAAGTCAAGAGTCTTCACCTGGGACCTGATAAAATCATCCATTATCATTTCCAAACTGGCAGGTCTGTAAGTTGCAAGGTTACACTGATTTCATTTTTTTTTAAAGAAAGAAAATGCATCAAATTGAACATTACCCATTTGACCATTTAAAATAAAAAAGAAAACATACAGTGTACACCGTTGCATGATTCAATTACACAACTTTGAGCACAAACAACACAGCATGGACGCGGAAGGTTTTGCACTTCAGGCTCACACCCATATTAGTCTTTTTATCCGATAGCAAGTACAGCTATACTGTGTTATTGCCTAAGTTAGTCCTCACCTAATCCTTTGCCATCAGTACAGCGCAGGAATCTTCCCCTCCTCTACCAGCACAGCAACTCTCTTGTGCAAAATCAAAATACTGTACATGAACTAAGTATATGCTGACTTTCTTGCAGTTTATACTTGTATCCATCATGAATGTAAAGATACACTGTAGCACAGAAGATCACCCAAGCCCAGTCATCTGGTTTTGACATACATGTATGTACTAAACTTGTACATTGTACATTACGGTACTGTACAAGTATTTCCTCATTTACGCTGTCACCAGTGATGGAATAACACAGGACATAGTGACACTCCTTTTCCTCCAGTCAATCTTTAAAGTACATTGTCGCTAACAAATCTCTGCACTGATGATGATGAGTCTGGCTGAATATGATGGTTCTCTAAGTTTTACATTTTACGCTCACATAATTCTTTCACTAATGTGAAAATATCTTGAAATTTTCCTGAAGTGACAAGCTGACAACATACACTTTTTGTAACAGCAAATATTTGGCCAGGCCTCCCTGGTTGGGCCCATCTGGTGCTTGTATGACGATTTCAAAATGCTGAAGGCCCAAACTCTCAGTGAGGTCATCATTCTCTGAAGGCAAGGGAAGATGTAGGGCCCACTCGTGGCAGTCAAAATACCAGGTACGTGGCATAACGGAGCTCCGCAAGTCGACCTTAGCTGGCTTCTTCTAGTCTTCATCGTCTCCTAATACTTAAAGATAAAACAAACAGAAAGAGAACTTCGAGTAATCCATCAATTTTCAATGTTTGATGTTAAAGTGATATATTGTACTACGTAAAACTTGCCAAATTGAGAACATTTGTTTAAAAAATCAGCACATTTTTCTTCTTCATTGGAGATCAACATTCAACAATCGTATCATATGGTCAACTAGTGTTTCAGTTTGAACTCTTTATACATATAAATGTACAACATATGTTACGTTTGCACGCCTGACTCTGTCAAGGGCATATTATAGTTAACTTCACATATTCCGCTCAATGCACAAACCCGCCCCCACCGATCGATAAATCACTAGCACAGGGTAGACAGTGTTTCTGGCAATTCCATTTCTCTCACTTACAATGTACCGGGTAACCGGTATAGCCTGTATTTTACTTGGTGACTGACTAGCAATCGGTGTTCCCTATGAACTGTTGTTATATACTGGCTTTTTGTACGCTTAAATGGTCACAGATTTGTCATACAATTTACACACACACATGAAAGCACAGCTTGGCATTTTTTTTTCTACAACTTTGCTCACTGCATTTCCAAAATACGATTCAACATAAATCTACAAGTTAAATACATGTAGATGAGAAAAACTGAATGTACATGTATTCTCAAATCATCACTATTTTGTTGGTGTCTAATGTGGCAAACAGAATGTTTCCATCATGGCACACAAACTGATATTGAGTGATAAAGAGCTAACTTAAATCCAACTTTGTAGTTAGCGTTAATAATACTTTAAATCTAGGCTAAGAACAAGAGGTCTAAGGCAAAACACTCACTAACTGGCCAACACTGGTGCTCGGTTTGTCTCAGTCGGGTTCCTCATACACTTGCACTGCAGACGAGTACAGCATGGCTATGCATATCAGTGAACCTACTGCGTACTGGTGGCTGAAGCTGTTCCAGTGTCTCACAGTCCATTATCGGGCATTGTCAGTCTCCGACACGTACCACCACCACAACGGTAGTACCAGATACAGTTTGGATTCACAGTGGATTGTTTCGTCAATTTTCACGATGTCATTAGCTCGCACATTTCAAATCGTTTGAACATACATGTAGTATGGTGTACGACATTTCTGAAACATACCGTAGGGCGTACTACTACACCGAAAAAAACGTAGCGTTCAAACGTACGGCTTCGATTCCGATCGTCATCTAGTATGATCAGCTATGGTTGAATACGGCCTGGAAGCAAACTCGACATCAAAGTCACTCTCAAATGAAATAAAACGTCAATGTTTACCGCTAACTAAACCTTAGATTCCTGAGCTCATTGAAGAATCTCATTCCGAAACACAAATGCAATCGTAAGTGGAGTTTTCTCGGTATAATTGGCTGCTGGATGACAGAGTTGAACGGATTGCGATGGGTGCGTTGATGTGTGTACGACAGCACAGTACGACGTACAGCTCAAATATGAATGCGGTGGCGGTCGGCCGGCCAGCCAGCCAGCGCAGGACCGGGGAGCGGACGGCGGATTGCGCTGCCCGCCAAAAGTAGCTCGTTTGCATAACGGCTAGCTGCGCGGTAGTATATGACGTCATGTTGCCGTTTGAGTCCCAGGGATTCATTGATGAGCATAACGAGTTTAAAGACAATTAGTTTATAACAATTACATAAGTATAATTTTATTTCAAAATATATGACTTATATATTTTTTTTTTTTGCAATTGTTAATATCCCCACGATAACAAAATTAACAAAATTTTCCGTAAAAGTTGTTCATTGTAACGACGTTCTGTTGTTTGACAACTTCCAGTAGAATCCACCGGTTTCTATTGGTTTCTGCAGGCACTCGGTTGGGGTTTCTACTGGTTTGACTTGTTAGAAGTATTTTGACACCCCATTTTAAACCAGTAGAATCTACTGATTTCTGTCGGTTTCTACTGGTATTACTTCACAATTTTACAACCCTCTTCAAACCAGTAGACTCTACAGGTACTCGTTGGTTTCCGCTGGTTTGACTTGATATTTTTACATCCCATTTCAAGCCAGTGGAATCTACTGGTTTCTGTCGGTTTCTACTGGTATAACTCCACACTTCTACAACTCTCTTCAAACCAGCAGACTATCTTCAGGTACCTGTTGGTTTCTACTGGTTTGACTTGTTTGTTTTTACATGTATAGGAGATGACTGGTTTGTACTGGTTACCACTGGTTTGACATGATATTTCGACACCCCATTTCAAGCCAGTGGAATCTACTGGTTTCTGTCAGTTTCTACTGGTATAACTTCACACTTCTACTAATCCTCTTCAAACCAGTAGACTATTACAGGTGCCTGTTGGTTTCTACTGGTTTGACTTATTTGTTTTTCCATGTATAGGAGATTGACTGGTTTGTACTGGTTACCACTGGTTTGACTTAATATTTTGACACCCCATTTCAAGCCAGTGGAATCTACTGGTTTCTGTCGGTTTCTACTGGTATAACTTCACACTTCTACAACCCTCTTCAAACCAGTAGACTATCTACAGGTACCTGTTGGTTTCTACTGGTTTGAATCATTTGTTTTACATGTATAGGAGATTGACTGGTTTGTACTGGTTTCCGCTGGTTTGACTTTATATTTTGACACCCCATTTTAAAGCCAGTGGATTCTACTGGTTTCTGTCGGTTTCTACTGGTATAACTTCACACTTTTACAACCCTCTTCAAACCAGTAGACTATCTACAGGTACCTGTTGGTTTCTACTGGTTTGACTTATTTGTTTTACATGTATAGGAGATTGACTGGTTTGTACTGGTTTCCGCTGGTTAGTGACTTGATATTTTGACACCCCATTTTAAAGCCAGTGGATTCTACTGGTTTCTGTCGGTTTCTACTGTTATAAATTCACACTTCTACAACCCTCTTCAAACCAGTAGACTTCTACAGGTACCTGTTGGTTTCTACTGGTTTGACTTATTTGTTTCTACATGTATAGGAGATTGACTGGTTTGTACTGGTTACCACTGGTTTGACTTGATATTTCGACACCCCCATTTTAAGCCAGTAGAATATTCTGGTTTCTATTGGTTTATGCTGGTCATTACTTCATCACAATTGTATGACCCTCTTCAAGCCATTACTACTGGTACCTGTTGGTTTCTACTGGTTTGACTTAATTCTTGTTTATACATGCAGAAAAGTGACTGGTTTGTACTGGTTCATACTGGTTTTCCCTTCTTTTAAAGCCATCTTCAAACCAGTAGGCTGCACGGGTACCTGTTGGTTTACTGGTTGACAAGTAATGTCTTTAACATGTATTTTTAAAAAAATGCTGGTTTGTATTGGTTTCTACTGGTCTGACTTGTCTTTTTTCAACCCAGTTTTGAAACCAGTCGACTCTTCTGGTTTGTACTGTTCTCTACAGGTTTACCTCTCCACTTGAAACCATTAAACAGTACTGATTTCTTCTGGATTCTACTGGTCTAACTTTAAATTTAACACTCCATTTGAAAACCAGTAGACTCTACTGGTTTTTATTGGTTTGTTCTGGTCTTTTGACCAGTTGAATCTAATGGTCTCTATGGGAATCCTACTGGAACCCTCTGGAAATTCCCATAGAAACCACTCAAATCCGGAAACCATTAAAAACCAGTAGAAGCTCTCTACTGGTTTCTACTGGTTTCTATGGGAATTTCGACCTGGGTAACACTGCTGAAAAGTAGAGCAATCGTGAAAGCAAATTCCATGTCTTTCAGGCATCGAGAAGATGTGCGGCTCACCATAATTGAATCATTTCATGTTAATCTAATCATTCATTACGCAGACAATGCTTTTTTGTTCTTATGAAGAGATACTTTAATTGACATCCTTGTTGGTATGGTATGATTTTTTATTAACAACCTATCAATGTTTGACTTTTTTCCCCTTACTGTTTCTTGCCTGCAGGTGTTATTACTCATAGACAACATCTCGGAGAAAATCAACCTTGAGGGCAGTATAGGCAACACAGTGGAAGAATGCAATACGTACCTAGAAAGACACTCTGGGTTGGAAGTGGAAAGCCAGGTACCTGTACACACATGTAGCAGGGACTAAACCTTGCTATACTTTGATTACTTATTGTAGTCTTTAGTAGAATCACACAACAATTAGCTCCTGTGAACCAGAAATTTTTGCATGCATTGAACTTTTGTGAATTTTGGGAGGAGTCAGGATTCAAAAATTTTTTTTTTTTTGTCTACACGATGCTTTGAATGCCAATGGCAATTCACAAAAGTTTGGTCGTTGGCTCTTTTAATTCGCGAAAGTTTCATGCCGCTATTGTTTCTGGTTTTTGCAGTATTTTTTGCATCATTGTGTTTTGTTTTTGTTTTTGTTTTTGTTTTTGTTTTAAAAATGAATTGAGTCGTATGATGATGAAATCTTTCATAGAATCTTTGTGTAATGGGGTAATTTTGAAGAAGATTGCCTTGGTGTTAATGACAATTAATCTTGGGCAAGGCTTGGTAGTTTTTTAGGCAATCCACATTCAAGGAAATGTTGATGAAAATATACATGTATAAATCACTTTTTTGCAATGTTACTTAATTAAGCAGAGTGATACACTGGGATACATATGCAGTGATACAAAACAATTTCAATAAATTTATGTATGAAATGAAGAATATACTTTTTCGAACTTTCTGCTGACGTCTTAAGGTACGTGTATTATAGTCTCATCCCCTTGTAGAAAAAATATGAAGCTATAATCCTGTGTTATTGCAAATATCTGTATGGTAGGACGCCCTCGATAGGGCAGAAAAGTCCAATACCCTGGGAGAGGACCTTCTGAAGAGTGGCAAGTTTCCTGTGGAGTCGGCCAGCGTGAGACCAAAGTGCACGGAGCTAGAAAGCAGAGCCAAAGCACTACAGGAAAAGCTGGAAAAGAGGAGAAAAATGCTGGAACGGTCACAAGAACTCCACCATAGACTACAGAATGTAAGAATTAGCCCATTAAACCATTTCACAACTACAGGTACTTCTTTATATATGCATTGATATCTTATGCAATAAAGTTACCAGTGGTCACAAGAATTTTGCCATAGACTACAGAAGGTGAAGATTAATCCTGTAACCCTTCAACCACTTCAACAAGAGAAAAACTCGTCTCCTGACCCTTCCCGATTAAGCGGTGAGCACTGTACCTGCTGCTATAAGGAGTGGAACCAGTACTAGCATTTGGGCATAGGCTAGGTAGTCGAGTGGATGCAACTCATGTCTTTGTAATCAAGGTAACGATGGTTCAAGTCCAACCAGAGTATGTATGCCCATGATTTTTTTTTCATTATTATTATTATTATTATCATTTTTATTTTTTTTATTTTTGTTTTTTTTTTTACATATGGTTGAATTCTCCAAATTTTACTGTAACACTAAGTCCAGCCAAACAGGTCACAGAGGTGTAAAAATAGTTTCACATGCTGGCAGCTCTGAAACAAAAGGAATTACTCTGTAGGTAGATGAGAAAATTTTTCTGTAGTGGGCAGCTTGCATATCCATGCCAACTGGCACACAGTAATTAGGTATGAGGTCCGGTGTATGCACATTTACCATGATCATGTTTGTTGTATTTAATTGCTTCCAGATTTTTGGCAATGAAAACATTGCTTCCCAAATGAGGCTGGTGACTATTGGCTAAAGGCAAACATGCTGATGTCATAAAGCATAAATATATGAACCTCCCTTAAATATGAAGAATAAAAAGCAAGCTAAATTAGTGCAGATTTTGAGACAAAATGTTAACCCGTTTAGGATGGACTGATTTTGCTACAACATGCATTTCCCGTAGACACCTGCCCGAGTATACTCGGAACTCGTTTTCAATGGGTTAATAAGGAAGACCTAGGTGCAGGAAAGAGACACAGAATGGATAGGGAAAGAGAGAGAGAAAGAGAGAGTTGGGGTAGTAAGAGTGTGTGTGATAAAATAAGAGAAAGAAACAAAATTTAAGACTTTTTTCTCTGTTTGTTTTATTATTGGATCACTTTGTATGTTTGTTTTGAATGAGAAACGTATGAAAATTACAAGGAAAGGAATCATTTGGCGATGACAGAGGGAATGGTGGATTGGCCCTGTTATGTTTCCATACATTTCCTGTTTGGTTTGTCAGTCATACGGAGCCTTTAGTTAGATTATTTTGAGCGAAGGAAAATTTCTTGCTGAATTGCATGATTTGTCTTATCAAGTCAGCTCATTTTCCTGTAGAATTTAGTGTATTGAAAATATTTTTGAAACATTGAATTTTGCTCTGTAACCTGCTTCTGTATTCTAGGAATTCTAATAATCTTTGGCTGTTGTTCACTTGAATCATTTTCCCCTTGTTTTAGGCATTCTTATTATGAAGGCTAGCTGGAATGATAACAATCAAATATTATACAAAAGCCTGTAGGCATGGAAAACTAGTGTTTGTGTTGGCATGCTGAAATGGCAACAACCCATTCCTTGTTTGAACCTGTACTTGACTGTTACAAAGTCTTTGTTTAGAATAAGATGACAACAAAATTAAAATATTTCTAAAATATCCCATTTGTGTCCATAGATTTTGCCCAAATGACAGCTGTTTGTTTCCAAGTACATTGAAGATGAGAGAGAAATTCGGAAGCGGGAATGAAAAGAGTTAAAAAAAGAACTGAAAATATGAAAGAAATGATGCAAAAAAAAGAGAAAGATATAAACTAGTTGTGAGTGAATGTGTCAGAGAGGTGAAAAAGAGGGAAGGTGAATCTGAAAGATTCAATTTCTGTATATTTCATAGAGACAATCTCATAAGTCAATTTCATTCAGCCATTGTTTTGAGTGAGTGTCTGTCTGCTCCACTTGCAAATCACATCTGTCGATGCAGACAGCCTTACCTTATCACATGTCCGAAGATGTAGGGCTCCCTCGCTTGGCTGAAAATTCATCCTGACAGTTTTGGTTGCTGGTCTCTTGAGGGAGACTAATGCTAAAAGTCTATCCTACTTGACCCTAATTCTCATCCCAGTCAAAACATCATTACGGCAGGTACAACTACTATGAGGTACGATTTAATTCAGAGCTGTTTAAAACACAAGGGCAAGCAGAATTAACACCTGTAATGCA
Organism: Diadema setosum; assembly: GCF_964275005.1. Lineage (NCBI taxonomy): Eukaryota > Metazoa > Echinodermata > Echinoidea > Diadematoida > Diadematidae > Diadema > Diadema setosum. The sequence goes on from NC_092705.1 coordinate 1,365,829, forward strand.
GATCCGTTCCTATTTCCCCCAGAACAGCTTACTTCCCCTGGCATATTTTGTTTTTCCTTCCGCCTTCTGGGCAGGAAATATCCCCCTTCTCACACCCCTGTGCCCCTTTCTGCCCATCGTGACAACAGTCTGCTGACATAATTAGGTTAATTTGACCCCCTCCCCTTTTTCTCGCTTGCATGGCTTAGTGAGAATTGGTCTCATTTAACAAGACAAACTTACATCCTGGCAGTAAAAGACTTAAGAGCATAAAATACCATCATTTGCCATTCGCTGCTCAGTGATCAGAGTCTCTTTTAACCTTGATGGCTGACACCTTCACCCCTTCAAGGCGATATTTGTGAACAAGACATAATGTTGTAGTGATAAGTGTGTTCACAAAATGAAAGAGATATATAAGTGTTTGCTTATTCAGGATTGTTTGGAAAGAAGTTTGTAGAAATGCTCATGATACTTGCAATTGGTGATTTGTGGAAAGTTTGTAAATAAAGCAAAAAATCCCATTTAAAGACTTCATGACTACCATGGTTGTGGTGTAGCTTAATCATGTATTCTGGGTGGTTTTTTTTTTACCTAGGATGTGATGGTTTTGTGAATTATACAATGCTATAAAACAGAATGTTGGTATTTATGTGTATATTAAAGGTGACTTTCACTCTGAGTTAAAAAGTGATCAGATACCATGATGTTCTAGTACCTGATTTGAGATAAATTGTGTATTTTAATTTTCTGCTGTCAGGAGTAAAAAAGAATAAATAAACATGAGAATGTGATGAATCTATATTGCATTATTTCAAATCAACAAGAAGTATCGATATCTCAGGACAAGAGAAATGAGGATAAAGTCTTGAAAACAGCAATAAGAAATGAAACGCATTTAGTCCTATTTTCATACTTCTCAACTCTTCAGGCCATTATGTTCTCTGGGAGAATGTGTAATGTATGCTACCTGTGTATTGTACAGTGCATCATTAAACAGTCATGTACCCACAGAACTTATTTAGATAGTTACCGGTATGTTTATGAAGAGGATAGTTGTGTCCAAGATGTATTGTACATGAGGCACATGTGAGAGTCCGAGAGAGGAGGGGGGAAGGGTTAGGAAACAGAGGCCAGGCTGGGACGATGATTCAATTTGGTTTGAGTTACGGCTACTTCCTCCTCACAAATCAACAACTTTGACTGACCCCCTTTACAACCCCATCCTCTATCTCTCCCTATCTTCTTCTCCCCTTCTCTCTTTTTTCTTCCTTTCTACCCACCCTAATTCACTCTTCTCTCTCTCTCGTTTTGTATATTCCTCTCGAGATATATTTCTGTATATCTGTCTCTTCCTCCATTGTTACTTTCAATTGCTTTATATTTCTTCCATTCATATTTTTTCTTTCATCACATTTTTGTCTTTCTATTTAACCCTTGCATTTTGTATTCTTTCTTTGTCATTTTTATTATATTTTTCCATTTCTCTCTCTTGTCTTTCTTTCTACATCTCTATGTCTCTGTTGTGATCTGCCACATGGTCTTCCTTTTTCCTCTTCTTTTCTTCCATCTCTTTTCTATATATCACTCTCCACCGATCTTTCTTTTTCTTTCCTTTTGCTCTCTCACTTGACTCTCTTATCATTTTTCTTCTTCCTGTCTTCCGTCTCTCTCTCTCCGTTCTCACATGCAACGCTCACACGAATACAAACACATTCATTCTCTATCTCTCCTCCTCCCATATCTGGTTCCCACTTCATATCTTTCTCAATGTTTGTCCGTATTTCTGTCTCCCCTTCTCTACGTCGCGTTCAACCAATTCTTTGTTGATGTCTCTGTCCAGGCCAATGATTGGTGTAATGACGGCATGAAGCTACTGGCTGCGCAGGAAATGGACCAGTCGCAGTCAAAAGAGGGCGCCGAGAAGTACCTGCGTCACATCGACGAGGAGCTACGACGAGCCAAGGAGCTGAAGCTGAGTGACCCTCGAGAGTTCCGACAGATGTTTGCTGATATCCTCACCATCGACGGCAAAGTAAGTTGGCTTCCCTCTCCTCCTGGCTGCTTTCTCGTTTGTGTTTGTGTTTGTGGTTGTGTTACCATTGTTGAAAACCTGTGTTATTGTTGTCTTGTTTTGTATTGTGTTATTGCTTTGAGAGAAAGTTCAAAATTGTGAGAGTGCAGCTATTCTATATTTCTGAATTTAGTCATTTTGTAACCTTTATAGCCTGGGCATGTAGCTGATCAAAATTGGCAGATAAAATAAACTAAGCTGTTTTACCGTAATGTATGCCTCCCACAGAAAATACAATACAAAAACAAAAAATTTATACCTTTGTAATTTTTTCTGGTAATTGCTTAATTAGAATTTCTGTAATAAATAGCCATTTTTAAGTGACTTTTCAATCATGGCTGCATTTCTGATTGGAACTTTAAACCCCATCTAATTTGCAGATTTATAGAAATACTTAAAATTGTGCAAACTATATCCTAGGTTCTACACATACCACACTCTGTGATTAACATTTCTAGTTAGGCAAAAAAAAAAAAAAAATAAAAGATAGTCTTCTGCTTACTCTTGCAAGTTGTTTTGTTTTGGGTTTTTTTTTTTAGTCATGATTTTTTTTGTTAAGTCAAAAAGTAATCTGTCTACATGTGAAGGTTGGAATATTATTTTATATGCTGTTTATTGTTGTTGCCTTTCTTTCTGTGCATGCACATTTAATCTCTGAGATGTACTGTAAACTTTTTCTCCTCACAAACCTCCTTCCTGGTTACCAATACCATGTCCTATTTATTATTCATATGACCTTGCAAGCAATAAAACTAAAACAAAACAAAACAAAACACAAAAACAAAAGCAAAGCAGGATGAATAAGCAAAATTTTGCCCTTGATTTTTGAGATGGATATTTATATGTTATTGATTTTCTGTTTTTCAGCTTTTCAAAGTGCATTATTATATATTTTTTTAATTTGCCAAAAACATAATCATGTTAATATAATTTGCTGATAATGCAGTTATCAAAGATATGGAGAGCAGAGAAGCTGAGAGCTTCATAAACTTATAGCTCCCAGTCCTCAAGGAAAAAAAAAAAAATCAGCAATATCAACCAAGAAATAAAAACTTTTAGGAGGGATAGCTAAATGGTCATACCTCGAAGACAAATATCAGTTTGGACATGTTGGACTCAAAGGATTATTTTCCACCCCAGAAGAGCAGCGAGCCAGTAATTCATGTGTCCAACTTTTGGTCCTGAGTTAATTTACATATTTACCACTTACTTTCACACAAATTATGATACTTGTTTTTATATGATCATCTTTGTCCCGACACTAATTAATTTTTTTTTCTTTAATGAGCCGATAGTCATCTAAGCTTTTAATGTTGACAAAACTTTTATATTCAAATTACTTGAAATAATACTGTGTTGATTTCTCATTGTTTTGAATGTGGCTTGATGTGCCTATGTGGATTTGATATGGTTTCTTCTTCATCTAACAAAGTTTCTCTGTGTGTAGTCCTGTTATTGTATTGCTTTTAGTTTGATTGTCTGCTTGCGGTAGCATACTTTCACCTTTATATGGTTTTAGTTTCCTAATGGGTTTGTTAGTTCACAAAACGTAAATGTGTGCTGTGGTGCTTGCTTTTGTGATACGTATCATAAAGCAGATCTTATTGCAATTTTTGTATACGTATTAAGACCCACATGTGTATGACCATTACAAGTCTTTTTATGAATTTTATATATATATTTTTTTTTTATTGCAACTTGGTGAAAGAATATCAAAGTATGGTGAATCACATGCAACAATGTCACCCAACTATTCAGGTGCAAGTAATATTATGACATTGTGTACTTGTTGTTATTAAATAAAGATGTGTCTCTTGTAACATGTATGGCCTTCAATGAGAACATAATAGAATGGCATGCATTGTGACATCACAATGAATTTGTTTCGGGCGAAACTTGGCTTTTTTCCTGAAAGGATGTCGGCAGCACAGTGATGAAGTTCTACAAAAGTGCTGGAATTAATTTTATATTCTTTAATTTTTTTCTTTGATTTAAGTGATTACAAACATGCCTTAAACACAATTAAACCTTATTGAAGGTAGAGAATTACATGGCTGAAAGTGAGATATATTTTGCAAAAAAAAAAAAAAAAGAGGATACTTGAAGCACAAGATTGTGTGAAAACTTCATAAATAATAAGATTCTTCCAGCTGAAAATCTGCCCATGTGGACAGTGGTGTGCTCGAATAAAGTTGTGATTGGATTTCTCACACTCCATTCAACTCATTGCATACAAGATTTGTTGATTCCCAATAGATAATGCATGACATATCCGAGTCTTGTACGTACTGTTGTGGATTATGTGCCTTCATTGTGCCAGTGAATTTGAATCGGAACTTGGGCTTATTAAAGGAAGTGTACAGTGTACATAAGAGTAGTACATTGGAGTGAATGACATACCCTGGTTGCTTGACAATGAAGGCTATATCCTTCAGATGTATTTGTCACATTCCTGAAATGTTGCACAGGTAGCTTGCAGTCAGACATATCTTTTTGTTCTTCGTGTCTGTTCAGGTTAGCACTGTGGTAGAATGGTGGACTAATTTCGCCGTGTTGAGTGCCTTGTGAAATCTTGGTGTTTCTAATTCTTGTGATTACATGCCCTACTAATAAGGATACATTTGTAAGTTTATGGGAATGCAAGATTACAAGCTAGATGTAAAATTCTTTCAAATTTTGCGGGTGGCGGAATCTGCGTGTGGGATCTTTAATGCATGGCTTCTGTTTGTTTTTTTTAAGAAACTTTTCCACTTTTTGAATGTACATGTACATAACCTCACTCAAGAGGAACATTAAATAAAAAGATTAAAAGCTTTGGTTCTGTTTTGCATTAACATTTCCTACCTTCAAGCAAATGGTGGAGAAGGGGTGTTTTGCTTGATTTTTGATCAAAATATATTTATGTAGAAAGTAGTGCCTCTCTCCAGATTTTGTTTTATCTTGTCTAGTAAATCATAATGAGTACTCAGTACTCCGGGGGTTAATAAGAAGTGTTACTCACACAAGCAAATGGCTCTTCCTTACACGTAATCAAATTTGTGGGACCAGGTGATGATACTGCTCATCAAACCAACCAAAAAAACTGTGCTGAAATGTTCATTTAAACATATTAAGTACTTCCTCAAGATGCTACCTTACAGTCATGTCGTGAAGATGCTCTCTTTGTGACTTCATGATGGTGAAGTATTTCAGGAATTCCATGAAAAATGCTGATGTATAAAGAAATAGCAAAACTAGATCAATTTGCCAAAAATATCTGTGTAGTCAGACTCACCTGCTGAAAGGACATCAATCCAAGTTAGCCAACTCTGAACGGGACATTTTCTGAAACAAAGACTTCAGCAAAGATTTAAAGAGAAGGTGGTGGGGAATCAGGTAGGGGAGCAATCTCTTTTGTAACTGATAATGGTGAATACTAAACATGTACAAGGTAGTGTAATGCTTTGCTAGCCATTCACTGCTGCACTATTTATCAGTATTAAGCCTTTAGTGATTTAGGATACCTACTGTAGAAAGCTACAACTAGCAAAAGAATAACAGGATGAGTTTCAGGTTTCATTCAGATATTCCCCAGGATCACATTTTGTATGCCTTTTTTTGATCCTCCATGTTTTGACATAAGATGCATATGATGGAAATAATAGTATCAGTAGAAACTTAGGTATGTATGAGAGAGTACCTTTAAATATAGATAGCATGTAGGATCAGGAGTGTCATAATTCATAAGTCATGTGTACAAAACAATGAACATTCAAGTTACCCCCAAATATTTCCAGAATTTCATTCAGCGCTGAAGGGATATTCCAGTCAATTTTGAGTGAAAAAAAAAAAAATGATTTTCTTGAAGATGAATGTTCTATGAAATATATATGAGTTGTAATGTTTCATTGATCGATGTGCTAATTGCTTTTTATCTAATTTGTAAAAGTTGCATTCATAGCAGCTTACTTTATTGATTTGTGTATATATGTATTATATATGATTGTGTGTGTGTGTGTGTGTGTGTGTATTCAAGGAAAGGCTTAAAGCTACAAATGATATTTATGATAGGATTTTTTAGATTAAGACAAACCAAGAAATGTTGGTTTGTCTTAACTATTGATAGCAAAACCAGTGTACATACTGTGGAGTGAAATATATTCCTTGTTCATGGCAAACGATATCGACAGAGAAGATCTGAAGGTAGTGGTATGCAGACTATAAGTAGTACAACTGTCTTCTGCAAGATGTGGATTTATCAAAACAATGGTACATCTTTTTTCGACATAATGAAGTGATACTACCGCATTGTGACTTGTATGTAACATTTTGTCTTGTTCACCTTCCTCTCACTGACATGTAAATGTATAGACTCAGTTTGTCTTGTGTGTGTGTCTCACATTATCCCAATATTTCTATTAAACTATTTTCCTTTCTTTTATCCCTGGCTCCGCCCACTTTTCCCTCCTCTTCCTGTCAATCATTTCCTCATCATCCAATCCACTCGCTCCCTTTGTCAACCAAGTATGAGCAGCACAAGGTAATTAGTGGGGTTGCACTGTACATGACACTTGCATAACTGTGTGAAGATCTGAATTGAAGCCCCTCCCCCTGCATGAATATTCATTACACTTGCATGAAATTTGAATATTCATTACACTGGCATGAAATTTGAATATTTTTTGTGCACATAGTCGCATGATGTCCATTCACTTATTGTAGAAATGTCCAGATTTTTTTTGTTCTTGATTAAAGAATCCAGGGTGAATACCGAGATTTCCTCTTTTCAGGGGCGAATAAAAGAGCTCTGTGGTGCTAGAAAAGAACAGAAATGTTTGCTTTCATATCTATAATTGTATCATCCATTTTGTTTTAAAATCAGAGCCTGCAAACTTTATGCATTTCTATTTTTGACATTATCTAGACTATGTGAGTGGTGAGCATAGTAATTAGTAAAAAAAAAAAAAAAAGAAATGATCATGTTGTCAGCGGCTGCATGTTGTATCGATGAAATCATTCCGGCACTTTGTATAATCTATGGTTCTGCTTCTTCTTCTGTCGTATGATGCAATACATCAGGGTGGGCGAGGGGTTGTAGCCTTATAGGTTGATATCTAAGCTGCGGATCCATTTCAGGGCAGCATCATTTGGTTCTTTCGGCAATGATATCACCACATTTCATAACAATTAATGCATATTTTGAAACTTTCCAGGCAGTCATATCCTGAATGTCAAATATTAAATGTGAGAGGATTGGCAAACTATCTTACAAAGTGTGCATCAGTGTCCCCATGCTGTTATCTTAAAGTCTGATAATGGTTTATCCATTGACAGAATCATGGTCTTCCATTCCTAATGCATGTCAAAGGATGAGTTTGACTGGAGTGTAACCTTTGAGTCATGTTTTTTCATCATTATGATTTCTTTAAGTTTATCATTTTCATTCACATTTGGTATTTTGTTGTTGGAAGTTGCCTCCACTTCATAATATAAAAAAGTGAAATTTACACAAGACTTTTATTTCCTGATTTTATCACATTTGCATTTTTATTTGATTTTCAGCCATTAATTTGCTATCTAGGTGTGTTGACACTTTCAGAGATGAGATTTGCATGCTGCATATTTCTTTTTAAAGTAGCAAACAAATGAATTTGTGGGGGTGTTTAAGACTTGAGTTTTATTACTTGAAAATTAAGATAGAGAGTTTTAGAAACTTTCCCTTAAATATATTCTTTTGCAAAATGCACTCATCATCCTTTGAAGAAGAAAGTTTCGTATTTTGACTTGTTATGTTTTATGGGATGAGATGTTTTCATTTACTGTCAATCCAATAGATTAAAAAGCATTTCTCTTGTTCTATGGTAGGATTTGTAGGATTCCATTTGCCAGATTACTTTAAAATCATAAATATTCGCGAATTGCCTCTGGCACTCTGTGCATTGCATAGACAAAACCTTTCTCGCGCATTTTAACTTCATGAATCCTAGCTCCTCGTGAAATTTGCAAAATTTTAGTGCATGCGAAAATTTCTGGTTTTACAGTTTGTGCAAGATTTAAGAGATGGCACTAACTTTTTGTGTGAAATAAAAGACAGAAGTGATTACTTAAAACACTATGAAAATCTCCAGCTAGAGTAAGTGATGTGAACATGTCTGTTTGTATTTATGTTATACATTTCATGGCAAGAATTGCAAACATTTCGATACCATGTTTGTGGTATATTCAGAATTTAGCTTGCAAACTGTAAATGAGTGAGTTGTGTTCATGTTACTGGATTAATGATATCCATGAAATGTCTCCATCCCTAGAACCTTGTGAGGGAAGCTGTAACCAGTATGGAGGACGTCAAGGCACTCTTCGAGAAGCGGCGGGAGGGTCTCAAGAACATCATCGCCAAGTTCGAACGACCCGTGGTCAAGACTGCCCCCGTCTCGCCCCTCCCACACACCCCTGCTCCCGCTACCACCACTCCACCACCCCACCAGGCCTCCCCGTCCCCATCTCACAGCTCCCCTTCCCCCTCCCCAGGGGGCAGGCTGGGGTTCCCATCCAACGGCCACTCATCACCACACTCACCGAGGCAGAAGAACAAGAAGGGGAAAGGACAGAGGGTAAATTTTCATTCTTCTTCATCTCCACTGCTTTGTCATATGTGTAAATCATATTCCATAGTTAAGATGTTTAATCGTAACTTGAATTTAGGAATGATTGTAGCCCATCGAGATAACACTTTAAAAATGTTGGAAGTTAGATTTTTGTTACACCCAATGGCATTAGTATCCACAGTAGGACTATGTATGGCCTGTGTGTGAATATAAAGAATGGCTTATGAGTGCACTGAATCCTTACAGTGTAAGTTATTCAATTAAAATAAAAATCAGTGTCAGATGTTTACCTTGATTTGCCCGTCCTCAACATACATATGATAGATTTGTTTGTGATTGTATTCTCTAAACTAGTTTTTGTTATTTGCTTTATTTTTGTTGCGGTAGCGCTTCACTTTCAGTGAGATTCATCCATTTTATTTACCACCCAGTCAGGTTTGCATGCCTCCCAAATACTTTGATTTCTTTTACAGTATAATACACGATTGCAGTGATTTTATTCTCATACCACCTGAATTAATGCGCCACATTGTTTAATGATCTTTCCATCATTTATTGTTTATCCTCACATTAAAGTTTTTTCAGTTTCTGGTAAGAATATATTCACCATCGTTATTTTATCTCGGTTTGGGACATTGTGGTATTTGGTCGATTCTTTCTATTCTTCTAAACATGGGATTTTCAAAAGACTTACTTTACACATACCTTCTCATCATTTCATAGAAAAAAATCAGAATCATTCCATGGAGTTTTGATGACTGCAGATACCATAGCAATACCTGTTGAGTCCATTTTTATTGGCTGCTCCCATTGATGCTGTATTTATTACAGGTTGCAAGTGCTAATCGTGGGCTCATAATATCTTCCTTATAACTTCATTGATCTGATTACCAAATTTGGCTAATTTTGGGTGAAGCATCCTAAAGCATAGTATTCGCTTTTCCCTGATGACTTTTTGTGATTTCTGTTCCCCTCTCATGGAGCATAATAATTACTTCTTTGCAAAACATGATGTTTTCCTGAGGAAAAAAAAAATGATATCAAGATATTTGAATCTTGCTGATTAACCCTATTCTAACTGGGGGGGTCAAATTGACCCCCCCCCTCGACGTTTGGCGCCACGATTTCGCAACGCGCAAAGATTTTGCCGCGTCGTTTCACGACTTTTTTCATTGAAGTCTCCCGCATATTTTGAGACCAAATTCGCGACGTCCGGGTGCACCGTTTTGAAGTTACGTAATGTTTTGCATATGCATGTCAACCAAAAAACAGCTCAAATTCATGATATCGTGTGCAAATCCAATGCAAATTGTGTTTTTTGGTTAAACTGATATAAATTAGATTATTTCAACTTTTAACCATTAAAATTAATCAATTCTAGTGTAGATAAGCCTGAAAAAGTGCCTGCAACAAATTTTGGCCAAAAAACAATAGAAAACAAAAGGTCGAAAAAACAATAAAATACATAAGAAATTAACAAAACAATAAAAAACAAAAGAAATTGATTTCGATTGTGCTATTTTTTTACACGCAAATTGTTTGATGTGTCTTGAGGAATTCTGACACAAAAATTTAGCAATCCTCCAGTCTTTTTGATGGAGTTATAGGTGAAAATATGATTTCATGCACAAATTTGCATAATTAATTTATTAAAAATAGAAAGGCAATATTTTTCTATTGTATGACCATGTAATCTTGTAGTTGACATCCAGCTCTATCTTCAGGCAAAATTTTGCGGTGATCGCGCGATTGGCGGCCGAGATCTGAAGGGGGGGTCAAATTGACCCCCCCTCAGTAAAAACTTGGTCTCAAATAGCCCAGTTAGAATAGGGTTAAAAGTCGACCTCATTTTGCATTTTTCTGTTGTTTTTTTTTTTTAATTTATGTGTGCAATGGGTGTAGGAATGACACATGCCTAGAGTAGCCTAAAATAACACTTTTACTTAATATGCATCCTGACATTTACCTGAGCATGAAATGATAGGGCTTGTCTCTTTACAGGCTGCAGGGGTTTTCTCATTTTTCCTTTTCTTCTTTTCTGAGGAACTTTATCTTAACCCTTTCTGCGCCAGGGACTTTGGACAGAATATTCAATGCTATGGGGTTTTCTGTGCCAATCAGCACTGAAAGCATGCAAAGGGTTAATATTGCATGGTGGAGAGAGAGAGAGTCAGTTTTATGATGTGCTCTGTTGATCATGGCAAGATTACCAAGTGTATATTGATGTTAAATATTGTGTATATTGTGTGGGACTTCTGTGTAAATTCTTTTGTTTTTCTTTGATTTCAAACCAAGTTGTTTGAAGGGACAGAATGAAAGGAAGAAGATATTGAGAGTCTGTTATTGGTTAATATCTGGTCAGCACCTTTAGGATTTATGGTATCAGGAGTAAAAGTTCATTGTTGCTAGAGAAAGGAGATAGGACCAAGAATTCTGCAAAGTAATGACTAGCATTATACAACTCTATACAGCTTTAAAGTGATTATTTGAAGGCAGAGCTTTCCAGTTTTAATTCATTCTGTCACCATGTTGTGAATAGTGAGTCGTATGGCTAAATTGACTTTTGAGCTTTAATCAAAATTCACATTGTTGAAAAAGTTAACAATCTTAAAGGGGATGTTATGACCCCACGTCAAATTAAGTGAGGTCATGTAAGGCAAGAGAGAGAAAGAGAACATAAAGGCATATCCCCACTCTGTACAAGAATTTCACTTTGTCACTCTGTGGCCCAGTAGCGTCACAACTGGCCGTGACACCCCCAGATTGTCCCTATTAAGGTGCTGAGAGGGGTGCATTAAGGTGCTGAGAGGGATGCGTGACTCTCCGGAGAGGGCGGATGGTGATTCAGACCGGGGCAGGAACTTTTCCCACTCTGTCCAGGTAGTCCCCCTGCGTCCAAACGGAGATGAGTTGACCCTCTCCTAATTCCCATGATCCCATGCCTGTGGTTTCCGTGGCGATACATGGCATGGTGCACTCCTCAGACCTTCTGCTTTCCCATTTCCTTTTTCCCTCCAAAATGATGAGTAGACAGCTAGTGTGCATCCTGGGATAAACAAGCTCCTTATTTTTATCCTACCTGTAGCTTAGCTTGAGTTGCCTTGGAATGATGGTGAGTTACAATGGTGACATCATTATGAAGGCTGAGGTGTGCAATTATAAAGGCTTTTTAAAGTTAGAATGAAGGACTTGAGCAAAAACGACCTGAAACAATTCTAGAGATTAAGATTTAAAGTGTACTTGAATGTAAGTTAAAACTCTGTAAATAATCACTGGTGATTCTTCAGTGTTTTTTAGTACAAGCTATGATAAAAAAAAACCAAAACAAACAAACAAACAAATCATGGGCCTTACAGGGTGTTTTTTTTTTTTTTTTTTTTGTGTGTGTGTATATATTTGGGTGGGATTTGAACCCAGAGCCTCCTGATGGAGTGTCATATCCACTAGGCTTCAAGCTTTTATCCAATAGCCAGTCATGTTTCTCATCTCATATGGCAGCAGGTAGTGTGGACCTACTGATTAGAGCAGACGAAACTTGCTGACATGTTTATTGGATTGATATTACAGTTGAGAATCACACTCAATAGAGACAGAAGTTTTTAGGAAAATCAGGAATGAATGGCTTAAATCTAGTGGATGGCTTCTTGTCAAAATGCCAGGATGCGACATAGGAATTATGAGCTTAAGGAGGTGTATAAATAAATACTTTCCCAAGCCATCATCAATTATGCTTTTAGGAAGAAAAATAGGGAGAAGTAGAAACTGAGAGATTGAAGGGGAAATTATTCATTTCATCTGTGGCTGACCTCTAGTTTAACTCTGAATACTTAATCCAAGAGTGCCAGAATTAAATACTACATTGAGATATATGCATACGTTTGTTAAAATTCCTTGCTGTTTTTTTTTTTTTTTTTTGTCATTCTTTTAAAGTGATAAGGAAGATTCAAATTATGACATTGATTCTGTGGCCTTACCCTTGAACTCTTCTGGCATCATGCATGCCATTCTCACTGACCCTATTTTAAGACCCATCCATCTCATGCCAAAGCCTCCATATGAAAGTGATACAGGGCACTGTTGCCATGGAAATGATAATCTTTTGTGGAGAATGTTTCAATGGACTATAACCACCGATGGCTGTTCTTCCTTTATTGGTAACAGATAAGAACACTTTGAATGAAGTGTGTCACAGCTGATAAGTGATTCCCACACTCTCACATTCATTCCTCATCATTACTTTACCCCTTTTTTTTTTGGGGGGGGGGGCGGGAGGGAAGGGGTAGGGGAGACAATTCACATCAGTGAAACAAGAATTTTGAATTTAAGAAGCAAGCAATAATGTATTGATCTGTGGTAGGTCACAGCTTTGCCATGTATTTTACGTTGTTGCCATTGCTGAATAGTTCTTGTCTTGGGTCTGTCTGCTGAAATGAAAATTAAATTCCAGTGTTGTATGGTAAAATATTTTGAATTTAGCCTTTAATTTGATGTGTATTTCTTGTTTGGAGTGAACTAGTGATAGAGGGGATGATTTCTCATATTCTAACTCCTGCCATCTACTGGGTTTTTTTTTTCTCTCTCTCTCTCTCCTGAAGTTTGTTGTGCTCTGAATGCTTAACTTTATAGTAACTCTTAAACTTACTAATTATTATTTCTCTGGTTTGAAAGTGTTGTGCATTAACTTAGGAAAAAGAAAATGAGGGAGTTTGGATCATTTTTTACTACCCTCTTTATTTTTATCTCTGGTGTCTGTTTGTGACAAACTGAACTTGTTTGCTCTCCATGGTAATACTATGTCAGGTTGATGCCACTATAAAGCTACAATGTACAGTGTATCATTTTTTTCTTATATAGTGAATATAGTTTGACCTGAATAAGTTTGTTGTTTCTTCTTTAAAACATCACTGGTTAATCTGCTCTAAATATGTCTCCCACTTTTCATACTAGTTTCCCATCTGCTCCACATTTTCTTGTAATATTTTCAAGCTTATTAGGTTTTGTAATCCGATTGAAGTTCCCTCTCTTAACATGAAATGATATCACTCTCTGTTTTGCATAGTGTAACCCCATCTTAGAGAGCTCTTTTGCCATTGAGTGTGCAAATGTTCACAGTTTACATGACAACTACCATACTGATAATGGATCAGAGTATATATTTATACATCATATTTATATTTAGTGATAGTTTTAAGTTTCCTCCTCTCCCCATCAATCTTCTAAAACTCTCCTTGTTCTTGTCTGCCAGGGAAGTCACTAATTTTAATGAGTGACTAAAATCACCCGGGGAGATACGACCTTGTGCAGACATAAACTCTAACGATTACAGTGAGAGTGAGAGAGAGAGAGAAAGAAGTGCTCAGAAAAAGCTAGGGGCTGGATAACTTGATATTACATCCTATGGTCTATTCAGTGGATATGAAAGAGAGAATAATACCACCATCTTTACTCACAAAGGCTGAATTGAGTTGCATGTTTCAGGATAAGTCTATGATGTGACTGAGGTGCTTGGCGAATTTATTTGCAAATCATTTGAAGCCCTTAAAGAATATTCAAATGATCAAGTATTTTAGGGTGTTGGAAAATCTGTTATTGTATGTATAGACCAGATCATGCAACATTGTGGTTTATAATTAGATAATCTAAAATCACCCCTTCCAACCTCATCAAAAATATAAGTGGATTCTGCATAGAAAGTAAAGATGATAGACATGCTGGTGTGGAAATATGTTTTATGCAATCAATGATGCAGTGACTATCATTTTAGCCAAAATGAAAAAAACAAACAAACAAAACAATTGAACCGACTGAAATTTAGTTCATTGATGACCCAGGAGGCTGTTGTTCAAACTTATTCTCTGGAATACAGATTTGATTATCACGTAAAGGGATTCTGATATATGCCAGGATTATGGCACTATGTGAGAAGCATGAGTTCTGGCAGGAATGAACTCAGAGATATATTTGCTTGATAATGGTGGTTTAGTAGCAGTGTGTGGAGAATTGCACCGCTACCTGGTGTCACTATTCATCAAAATCAGACGAGAGAAAAAAAAAAACATGAAATTGCAGACTGATAAAGATTAGAAAAACCACAGCCAAGACAAAAAAACCCCAAAAAACAGTGAACAGCTTGTCAATGGAGAAGGAAGCATGTAATCATTTTTTTAAGAAGGAAAAACAAACTTTCAAGAGTTTGCGAACAAAGTGGAAAAGAGCGGTCTCTTGCATACACCTACAGTACTCTACTTGTAGACCTCACTGTTTGTTTGTTTTTTTTTGTCTCTTTTTTTAAAACACAGTCAGGGGGCAGTGCATTATGGGAAGGAAAGGATACAAGCCTTGATAGATGCTATCAAGTTTTTATTGCCGAGTGACTCAGAATCAGGTCTATTCCAGTCTCCTGTGAGACACACAAAAAAGTTGGCAGTAAAAGAGAGAGTGGCTTGCTGTATATCCTCTGCAATGATGCAAGGTGTTGATGGGGGTGGAAAGTACAACCCTTTACCTGTACTGGCCTCACGAGGGCGACAAACCATGTGATGATACTCTTTCTCTCTCTACCTGAGAATTCACCCGTAATGAAGATTTTCCTGCCATTCATCTATCTGAGGCAGGCGGGCCTGAGATGATGGCTGCGACAGATGGCATAATTCTCCAGCAGATTAGCTTTAAAATCTGTCCAACAAAATGATTTGCGTAGATGATGATGATGTCATCGTAGTGTCAT
The DNA here is from genome assembly GCF_964275005.1 of Diadema setosum. NCBI lineage: Eukaryota > Metazoa > Echinodermata > Echinoidea > Diadematoida > Diadematidae > Diadema > Diadema setosum. The sequence goes on from NC_092705.1 coordinate 1,381,193, forward strand.
TGTGATGTCATAAAAAGATAAAAGTGAGAGGCCAAACACACAGAGGGTCAAAGTCAGCCAGGGTAGTCTGTCTAGTCTAGGTGTTTGTGGAGCTCTAGGTTAGTAGCCATCAATTTACAACCCCAGGGACAAGTTTGTGTCCCTTCCCTAGTGTCTTTAAACATTTCACCACTGATGAAATAAGTTTAAAGGAGTAGATCAAATGATTTCTTGTGGAAATATGGAGTGGTACAAAATTAAGCAGTGGCTATTAAAAAACATTTGTTTTTTAAAGTAATGTTTTATTTCTAAGGGTTCCCTGAAGACGGTTATTAGCATATCTCTACTTTCATATGTCAATCCTTTTCTTTCAGTCTTATCCATTTCATGACAAAGACTTCATAGTTTACTTACCTCTACATCTTAGCAGGCATAGGATCTTTTATGTACCTCCTTTTTCTTTCTCTGTCTGTGTTATTTTGAATGCCTCCCCCCCCCCCCTCTCTCTCTCTCTACATTATTGCATGATGTTTTAAATTGGGAAAATCAAGGAATTTATGGGGAGTTTTGCATGTGCAAATTTGATGTAAGTTGCCATGGGTACATCCATTTCCTAACAATGCACCAAGTTTTTACAGAGATGCTGACTTTGTCAGGTTCTCATATTGGATTCAATTCTCATTCATAAATTCTACAGTTGGACCGCAAAATTGAAATCATCCGTGACGAGTCACAAACCATCTGCTACGGCAGCGACAATGAGTTCCAGGACGAGACAGACTGTAACTCACTCAGCTACAAGCGCAGGTAGGAATTGTGGGAGCATCGCCATAGCAACAGTGTTGCTGTTTGTTTATTGCAAAGGTGTGGATGGGAAATGCCATTGTCAAGTTACGTTTTCTAAATATGTCAACAAAGAGCCCAAAACCCTCCATCAAATAATGTTTCATCATTGATACCATCTTTCAATGTAGCACGAAAAGGACAGCCTGAATTTTGGCCACAAAAAATGTCACAAAGTGGACAAAGGTATTATATACAGTTAAGTCGTAACTGGCTGTGACTGCTGTCTGTATCATGGCATATCACAAATCCGGTTTTTCAAGAATACACAACAGAGGGCAGATCATGTCTCATAATGATTTATTTGCAAGGATCCTTGCTTTAGCCAAGTAAACCCTAACCAAGATTGATTAATTTCTGCTTTCAAGTGTTACCAACTTCAAGCAAAGTAGGGACTGCTCCTCATGTTGACTTTCATTTATTTAGAACTAAACCATTTGCTAAAGTTCAATAATATACAAGTTATGTGTAATATCTTCAAAAGTAGCTGTCCTACATTGTATATGTACAAATGAATTGGCAATACATACTGGCATGAGAGATAGTGTACACGTGATGCATGTACATGTATGTGTGAAGTTGTTTGAGTGTCTTTGTGTTATTGTAAATTACCAGTGAAAAAAAAAAAGGAAAGCAGAAAATATTCTCTGTGTGTTATTTCCTACGACTTGTCCTCATCCTTCCTTGTCTGCCCCGACCGTTGTCCACGTAGATTCCTCATGAAAATGGGGGTGTGTCCAAAGACGCTGGCACATCACCCCGACAACAACTTTCATCAGTTCGTGCTTGAGAAGAACAACTCAAACTCCTTTAGGTCACTTGCTCAGTTTAAGCTGAGGTCAGTGCTGTTTGTGCATGCCTCAGGCACGCTGGAATCATGTGATCATATCATGTGACGAAATCATGCGGAAGCCTGCTGTCATGTGATCAAAATGTTATGAATATTCATGAGCATGTATTCAATACATGACCTAATATCACAAGAAGGCAGAGTATGCAGAAACTTTAAGATATATTTGTTTTCATTTTTTTGAACATTTCTGCATGTTTTTGTAGGTAGATATATTTCTTTCCCTCTTTTTTTTTTAGGTTTGTGATCAGATGTCTTTACGGAAACCATTAAATAAGGAGAGCAGTTTTATCAACAGCCGTTTGTCCCATTTTGATGTAAAGAATGCAAAGTTTGCACTGCATGTGTTGTGTATTTCTGTGTAGACACAGCATGGTTTTACAGATGATGGCAGGTCTTATTTTGTGTGTGCTTTTTGACCTAATTCTGCATCACAGTTTCCATGCTTGAAAGCTTAGTATAATGCTTGCATTATCCTTTCTGAGCATACCCTCTTTTGCAGCCAGTTGTTTGCAAGTTAAGTGTATTTATGTTTACAACTGTACAAACCAAAGCAAGGAAACAATCTTATTTGTATTGTGAGGTTTACCTGACAGCATTGTTTGTTTGATGCTCATGAAACATTTCATTCAGCACTAAAAAAAAAAAAGAAGAAAAAAATCAGCCTTAAAATTTGTATGTGGCTTTCTTACACACAAGCCTTATGTCAGAAATGTTTCTTTTGCTGCTGAATTGGTTCTTAGTGCTACTACAGGTGTACATGCATGTACGATTTCTTAGTATTTTTTTCCTGCTTATTGGTGAAGACAGTGTTAAAGCTGAAGTACTTCACCTTAGAGATGATGTGCATGAGGTTGCTTTGTCTTTGTTTGTTTGTTTGTTGTTTGTTCTTTTGTTTTCTTGCTCCATCTCAATTGTATGCATTTCTCTTCACAGTGCTGTGTAGAGTACTGCCATTCCAACATTCACTGGATGAAAACCACCTTCAGTAACTGCCAACGTGGATAAGATTTGATGGAAATCCAAAAATGAACAAATCGGAAGTGGCAGGTTTAGCTGATTATGTTTTTTGAGGCTACCTTGACTGAAAGTGTCGTTGCCATCAGAACCATGTTTTAAACCGTCGAAGACCAGTCCTGAGAAAACTCAGGCAGGTGTCAATGGGAAATCTGTGTTATACATGTAGTAAAATCAGCCCATCCTCAACAGGTTTGGGGAAAAACAGCAAAAACCGTATCAGCAACAGTTTATGTTTCTTATTGTTAATACTCTTAATGTGTTGCCATGTCTACAGGCATGTCATCAAGGAGCTGATTGAGACGGAGAAGATCTACGTGAAGGAGCTGGAGGCGGTGCTGACTGGCTACATCAAGGAGATGGACAACCCAGACTTTGCCGAACACATTCCCACCTCACTGAAGGGCAAGGCTGATGTGCTCTTCGCCAACTGGGAGCAACTCTACAACTTCCACAAAAGGTTTGGCGGATGATGATGTTGCTTTCCTGTGAAATTGATGAATGATGATCATATTGACATTGATATTGATATTGATATTGATATTGATAATGGTGATGATGAAGATGATTTGGGAAAGAGGAGAAAGGGAACAATGGGAATAATTGTCACTGTTTTTTACAAGTGATAATGTATTGTTGAAGATTTATGTCAGTTCAATCAAGATATTTCATTGAATTGTCATCCTTTTAATCAAAGACATGGTATTAATGATGATATAATGAACATGCACTGCAATGTCTTTGAATGATGAAGATGATTTGTAACAGTACTGGAATTTGTTCTTGATTTGCAATAATGACAAATATTGATGATATTATGAAAATGAGTTAAGCTCACCTGGTAAAAGCTATGTAAGTATTTATTACATCACAATTTTTTGTCGATTATAATGCAATTTGTTTGCATTTTTCACAGCAAATTTCTTGTCGAGCTGGAAAATTACAGAAACACCCCAACTCTGGTTGGAAAGTGCTTTGTCGATATGGTGAGTACTTTTCTTTGTTAAATCTGTTGTATTTTGTAATTACCTCCGCCAAGGGAGGAGGTTATGTTTTTGTTACCGTTGGTTTGTTTGTTTGTTTGTTAGTTTGTCCGTGTGCAAAATAACTCAAAAAGTAGTCAACGGATTTGGATGAAACTTGCAGGAAAGGTTGAGAATGATATAAGTAACAGATGATTAGATTTTGGTAGTGATCTGAGAATTTTGGGGGAATTTATGAAGGATTTTTGATATTTTGGCAGGTAGGGTCAATGAACTTGTTCATTGACCTATTGAGCTCAGGCTGCGCATATTTGAGGTTTGCATGCGCGCACTGAAGTGTGTGCTCGAGTTTCTGCTAGGGCGAGGCGCGCCGTGCAGCTGAGGGTTTATGACGTAACAAAGGCTTCTATATTGGGAAATCGTGCGACTTTCAGCACACAATGCTATAAGTACATATGGGTAGAAATCACTGATATCTCTATGGAAGAACAAGATCAGTGGTGGAAATGAGCTGCATGTTTGGCGGAGGTCTGCGCTCTCAGAGTGCTTCTCTAGTTATGTAATGTATTACATATATTTTTGTTTGAATGAAGTAAATTGATATTTTTTTTATATTTTGCCACTGATTATGTACTTGCCAACTGTCCCTGTTTGATAGGGACAATCCCTATTTTTGGCAGTCTAGAATGCCATCTTTGGACTGTTTATTCAAATCTGTTCCTATTTTTTTTTTTTTCTGCATGTAATAATGCATAGGAAATTCAAGAGTGTCCCTGTTTCTTAACCCATTGAGGACAGTTTGATTTTGCCACAACACACATTTCCCATAGACACCTGCCCGAGTATACTCGCGACTTGTCCTCAACTTGTTGAAGATAATACCGGTACTCCAAATTGTCCCATTTTCTTAGTTTTTAAGGTTGACAAGTATGTGATCATGGCATGTTCAGCAGATTTTGCTCTTCTTGGTGTGAAAGTGAAACATGATGAGAAATATGTGCAGTACCCCTGGATTTTAGAACAAATTTGATTGAAATTGTTTCTGTGCACTTCTTGTTCATATATGTATGTAGATTACAGTGAAAATTATGGTAAAGAATTGATCTCCATAAAAGATGTCTTGTACTAGAATGAGACTAACTATCATTATAATTGTACTTATAATGGACAAATTTTGATGACTTATGTTTTTTCTTTCATTCACTTTCTGTTTCACCCTATCAGAAAGATGAATTGGACAGTCTGTACAGCATCTATTGCCAAAACAAGCCCAGATCAGAGCTTCTCAGGAGAGAATGTGGGCAGAACAACACTTTCTTTCAAGTAAGTCACTTCTCACATGAAATTTGTTAAAATTCTACCGTTGCTTTGAAATATCCTTAAAAAAAATAGTCTCTGTGATATTACCTTGTCAAAGTAGTTGTTACATGTAAAAACTGGATGTCAAAACATGTGCTGTTGATCAATCTAATTGTTTTAATAAACCTGTTTGTTCCCTTTGTGATGAGTATGCTTCCATTAATGGCAAGTTTATTTTTTTTTTCTCTCTCTCATCTCCATCTCTCTGTTGTCTATGACGTGACTCCACTTTCTCTGTCTCTCTCTGTGCATATCTATCTGTCTGTCTGTCTGTCTATCTACTTATCTATCTACCTATATATCAATCTATCTATCTATCTATTTATCTATCTATTTATCTATCTACCTATCTATCTATCTATCTATCTATCTATATATATATTTTCATATTTGTCAATCTATTAATCTCTCTCTGTATATATCTCCTCTATTATGTCTACATATCTTTTATCTTTCTTTCCCTTGCTCTGTCCGTCTGTTTACTTCTGAGTGGCTCCTTCTATTTCTCCTCTATCATGTCTCTCTCATTCCTATCTCTCTCTCTCTCTCTTTCTCTCTTTGTCTGTCTTTCTTTCTCTGTCTGTCTTTCTGTCTGTCTGTCTGTCTGTCTGTCTCTGTCTGTCTGTTGTGTCTCATTTCCTTTTCCCAGGAATGTCAGAAGCTGCTGGGTCACAAGTTGCCCCTCAGTGCATACCTCCTGAAACCAGTCCAAAGGATAACCAAGTATCAGCTTCTTCTAAAGGTATTCTTGAAAAGACAAACGCTGAAACAAACGAGGAAACAAACGAATGCTGAAACTTAGTAGAACAGTGCAAGTCATTGTATTCTTTGAAATTTTTCCTCGAGTCCTATTTTCAGTCATCATGATGTTTGTTACCATAAATGTTTTTAGAGATAAATTTTTATCAAATTTTTTACAATAATAATTTTCTATGTGTAAGATTATGTAAAAAAAAAAAAAAAGAAAGAAAAAAAATCAATTACTGGTACTCAAAGGAGAATAAAAGACAATGCAAGGAGTTCAGCTTTCTAGAAATAAATGTGTTCAAGTGCAAAATATATGTTTCTGAAGTGAGGTATATATTCTTGCATATATTTGTACTGTGGAATGAGTGTATTATTGTGTTGTTGTTTGCAGTTATTTTGAATGTACATGAATGCCTACTGCAACAATCAAAGGTGGCAAGATATTTACCATGTTCCTACAGTTGTATGTTTAGCTGAATCTGATATTTTGTGGAGCAGCTACAGCATTTCATCCACACTATCTTTCTGGTGTCTTGCCTGTGTACAGGAGATGTTGAGATACTCATCATTAGAAAAAGGAGCGGAAGACTTGCAAGCTGCACTGGACTGCATGCTAACAGTACTCAAATACGTCAATGACTCCATGCATCAAGTGGCTATCACAGGTTACGATGTAAGTAGAATTATTGAATTGATGGTCCTTGCATTGAGTTTTCTTTTATTGCAACTGATTGACACATTGCCCTTAACCCTTTAGCAATTACTGAAGATTCCATTCATAATGGGCTATTGTTCCCCAGAAGGTACAGCAATATTGCTCCCATTTTGACAACTTTCTGAATTATGAAAAATAGCTCACTGCATGTTTATTTTGGTCTAATATAAGTTATGTCTATTTGAAAGCGTATTTAGACTTTACCAAGAGACTGGCGTGTCACAGAAGTAATTCTGGCATACTTTTGTTGACCTTTAACCTCTTTCATATTACGTAATTATATATTCCATATGACATCAAGGAAAATGGTACAGCATAAAATGGTAAAAAGCAGACGGGCAGTTTCGGGGATTTTAGGGAGTAATAAGACAGGCAGTTTAGGGCGGTTTGGATGCTAATGTAGGTTTTCCCGTCTTATCCTCATTTTCTGTTCCTCTCAATGAATTTTTCTTCTGTCCATCTCTTCCTCCTGCCCCCCTCCATCCCCTCCTTCTCCCCTCCTCCCCCTCCTCCTCCTCCTCCTCCTCCTCCTTCTCCCCCTCCATCCCATCCTCCCCTCCTGCTTCCCTCTATCCCCTCCTACTCCTTTCCTCCCCTCCATCCCCTCCTCCCCTCCTCCTCCTCTCCTGCCCCCCTTTCTCCCCTTCTTACTCCCTTCTTACCCCCTCCTTCTCCCCTCCATCTCCCTCTTGTCCCCTTCCCGCTTCTCTCCTTACCACCTCCTCTCCTCCTTCCCCCTCCTTCCCTCCTCCTCCCCGTCCCGCCCCCTCCTTCCCCCTCTCCATCCCTCCCTTCCTCTCACATCCCTCCTCCTGTATCCAGGGTAAGCTGTCAGACCTTGGCAAGCTAATGATGCAGGGTCCCCTCCACATGTGGACGGAGCACAAGAGCCGACACAACCTGAAAGACATCCGGCAGAAGCGTATGCAGCGCCATGTCTTCCTCTACGAGAAGGCCGTTCTCTTCTGCAAGAGGAGAGGGGACATCCGTGACAAGACGTTCTACGCCTACAAAAACAGTATTGCAGTATGTGAAAAGTTTCAGTATTTTTTTTCTTTCCTCAGCACTGTACTTCAGTGATAGTCATTCAACACCAGGGCATGCACCTGGAATCACCACAATCTTTATATCATGTAATACGATTTTCTGTTTGTATTCTATGTCCGTTTGTATTGTATGTAGAATTGCCAAACAAATAATGATAATGATAATAATTAATTGTGTCACCCTTCATTATGACATTATATCTTGTCTTGTTATGTCCTTGGCATGATACAGCTGTTTTCCTCTGCCAAATCTACTTAGCTTTAGGATCTTTCTGTTTTGAGAGTTGAAAATCTTTTTCTTGCTTTATACCTAGAAATTGTGGTTGTCCACCCGTGGATCTCATAATTGATTCAAGATTTGTTTATAGTGATGAAGTACAGTGTGTCAAGGATGCTTTAGTTGGGTTTATGCATGAAACCAATTCTCAAACTCTGTCAAATGCTTGGGTTCTTTATTCTGATTTCTTTAATAAAACTCATCTTCCTGTACTACTTGCTTACAACATTAACCTGCTGAGGACTGGCTGATTTTGCTACAACACACATTTCTCGTAGACACTTGCCCGAGTATACTCAGGACTTGTCTTCATCAAGTTAAGATATTTCATTGTCAGTTTAGCAGGAAGATTAATGCCACTATTGTTTTTGTGTTTGTTGTTATTTGTTTTATTTCCATCAGACCACCACCTTGGGATTAACAGAGCATGTAAAGGGTGACAAGAAGAAGTTTGAGTTATGGCTTGGAGGCAGAGTGGAAGTGTACATCCTTCAGGTAAGTGATTGTCTGTAACTTGCATCAATTCAATTCAATTCAATAGGGTTTATTGTGCAAATATAAAATAACAATCCAGCAGCTCGAAGGCTGATACAGTTGCTTTACATCACTCTCGTAGATGAAATTAAAATAACACTGAGTCTGATAATAAAAGCCTACATGAGAATAAAATATGTGAAATTAATTCACATCAGACCTGAACATCAGTAATGGGATAGGTGAGAGTAATGCACAAGAGGAAATGAGATTTGTATGTGTAGGATTGAATAAGGCAAGATGGAGAAGAGCGGGCAAGGAAGTTAAAATGTAGAAGTGGGGAAATAAATTCATTGTCCAAAAGCATGAAAACTAAAAATAAAGGATATAATATGACACAACAATACAAGTAAGTTATCATACCATGTCCGTAAATCATTAAGAAAGAAGAAGATAGGAACAGGAAATAAATTCAAATAGTTTGAAAAGGGAGGAGACAGTATTGTGATATGAGATTGCATCATATTGTTTACCTGTATGTATATTGTTTGTTTGTTTATTGTTCTTATTATCTTCTGTGATACTGTTGTGATGTGATACATTATGTACTCTAGCTGTTCTATAGCGCCATGAGTATCTTTTTAGGTTGAATGAGCGCTTTATAAGAGTCTCTCTATTATTATCATTATTATATTTGAGAAGGTCTAAGAATAGAGCAATAGTGAAAATGATGGCAAGAGATTATTAAGCAGAGGAGGAAGGCATTAATGTATTAATGTCTTGTCTGTCTTGGACTGCTTAACAAAACAATGTCGGAATTTCTGAGCTTGGGTATTTGTTCCAAGTTCTTTGTGTCACAGCTGACAAGAAGGGATAGCCTAGTGGTAGTGCCACAGCCTGGAAAGCAGTAGGGGGACCTAGATGAGAGGTTTAAGTCCCGTGGTTCCTTTTTCCGACAAGTTTGTTAGATTACAGATCAGCAGTTGCGATCTGAGAAATTGCATTCGTAGAGGGAGACATATAGAAGAAAACTCACACCTCAGTGAGAATGATGTTGGTGATGAAACTGAACTGATGGGTAAAACAAAGAATGATGCCAGGGTTGAAGGAATCAGTAGAACAGCTGGCAAGGGTGAGTGAAGTGCAGTGGTATAGGCATGTGTTGAGGAAGGGTGATGATTGTGTTATGAGGAAAGTGTTTGAGGTTAAAGTGAGTGCGCTATGAAAGCAAGAACAACAGAAGATAATGTGGAAGAGAAAGGTGGAGGAAGAGCTTGGGAAAAGTGTGGCCTGAGGAGGGAGGCTGCCCCAAATTGGATAAGATGGCGAGAAGGTGTGACAAAGGCTGCTGTTAGAGTGAGGTATTCAAAAAATAAAAAAGTTAAAAATCCAGCTGCTTCCATCATTGGGGACAATCCTGGATCCAAACTGCATGATGACCAATATCCATGCAAATTTTGTATGTCATTGTCACAAGGTCACAAGTAAGAATCCTGGCAGCTAACGTGTTTACACAGGTTACCAAAACACAAGAATGAAAAGATTCATGTACTGAAACCAAGATAAGGTTATCTGATGTCAGGAGGTGGAAAAAAAATGTGTATATTGTGATAATTGCTTTACCTTGAAATTCTGTACGGAGGTATTGAATAGAATTTACACTTTGCATGCTTCACAACTCATGTAGGGGCTTGTGTTCATGTGGGTATCAAATTGATGTTTTTCTATGAACCAGAGCAGTACAGCAATAATTTTTGTGCTTTTTTGTTTATGTCCCTTGATGGATTTGTTTGTAGGCTCCGTCAGAAGGAGACAAGATTGCGTGGATCAAGGCAGTCAGACAAGCTTTATTAGCAATCAGAGAACAGACAGGTAAGAACTCACTTTTTTTTTAACCCATTGACTCTCGCTTACTGCACCTTGTCTGGTGAGCTCACCCTGGGATTCAAACTAGGAAACATGCTTCTGTAATTTACAACATTATTTGGGATGCCGTTTGTCAACCATTAGAAAAATATATGACCATTACCATGAGATCAGTGGAAAGCAACAATATAGTAAACTCCACACCTTTCTAAACCTGACTTTCATATACTGGAAGCGTCCCTATCTTCGCCCGATTTATTTTTCGCACTAAGGCCCTCAAAAATATATTTGCGGGTTCTTGAATTTGGGCTGTACGATTGTCGACCCATTCAATATGTGCAGAGAAAATTTTGAAGATGGTTTCGTGGGGTTTAAAATTTGCAATAGCCAAAAGTAGCGTGAATTGCGTGAAAATTAATGTACTGCAGAAATTGATGTGTTCACCATATATGCCTAACAATGGAGAAAACGATCATTTTCCAGTAATGCCCACATACTTGAATGTCCAATCTCTCAAAAATATCTTCACTATTTTTTATATGAATGCTACTCTTAATGTTCCCAAATGAATGCTAAATTTAGTTTGTTTTACACATTTCGGTCGTTATTACTTATTTTTTTTTTTCTTATCCCTTAAAGGGAGAAAAATTTCAGCCTCACAGAAACCTGTCATAGAAAACAGCCACTTGGAGGCGAATACCAATGCAGCCAACAACAATGGCCTACACCTGCCCTCCCCAACAAGTGATTCATCGTCTGCTGGTAGTGCCAACCCTTCGCTAACCAGTGATCCCTCTATGGAGAATGAGGAGGAATACTCGGAGGACTGGGCCAGCGGGGATTTCACAGACTCTGAGGATGAGCTTCTGGACAGAGACGTCATGTCGGAGGTACGAGAGCAGTCTGTGACTGGACCAGGTCCAGGACCTTGAATAAGAGCAGTCTGTGACTGGACTAAGTCCAGGACTTTGACTAAGAGCATTCTGTGGTCCAGGACCTTGAATATGAGCAGTCTGTGACTAGACTAAGTCCAGGACCTTGAATAAGAGCAGTCTGTGACTGGACTAGGTCCAGGACATTGAATAAGAGCAGTCTGTGACTGGACCAGGTCCAGAACCTTGAATAAGAGCGGTCTCTGAATAGACTAGGTTTAGGGCCTTAAATAAGAGCAGTCTGTGACTGGACTAAGTCCAGGACTTTGAATAAGAGCATTCTGTGGTCAAGGACCTTGAATATGAGCAGTCTGTGACTAGACTAAGTCCAGGACCTTGAATAAGAGCAGTCTGTGACTGGACTAAGTCCAGGACTTTGAATAAGAGCATTCTGTGGTCCAGGACCTTGAATATGAGCAGTCTGTGACTAGACTAAGTCCAGGACCTTGAATAAGAGCAGTCTGTGACTGGACTAGGTCCAGTACCTTGAATACGAGCAGTCTGTGAATAGACTAGGTCCAGGACCTTGAGTAAGGGCAGTCTATTACTGGACTAGGTCAAGCACCTTAAATAAGAGCAGTCTCTAGCTGGACTAGGCCCAGGACCAGATATAACAGCCGTCTCTTGCTAGACTCAGTTCAATTCCAACCGTGAATGAAAGTAGTCTCTAGCGGGAATAAGTCATGGACCAATTACCAGAGTAGTCTCTGGCTGGGCTATATTTTGTAGGTCCAGGACAAGATACAAGAGCAGCCTCTGCCTGGTCCAGGCCCAGGACCTGGAATGTGAGCAGCCTGTGGCTGGACTTTGATCCAGGACTGGATCCAAGAGCAGTATCCAGCTAGATTAGGTCCAGGGACTCTTACGAGAGCAGTCTCTGAACTACTTGTTTGCTCAAGACCAGATTTTAGCCCTTTCTTCAGAAGACGTCTGTCTTATATGCTACCTAGGCCTACTGTTTAACCAGTTGAGGAGGGGCTGATTTTGCTACAACACGCATTTCCCATAGACACTTGCCCACGCATACTCAGGACTCGTTCTCAGCAGATTTACCAATGATTTGATATGGTTGAGTAGAGTGCAGCCATGTCAGTCAGCATCTAGATGGGAAATACTTCCCCGCTGAGACCATAAGTGCCAGCTGACCTTTTAATATTTCACAAGACTTTAACTGAAAGTGCAATGAAATTAGATTAGTGTCAAATCGATGTCATGAATTATTAAGTAGCATACATTGTCTTTGTTCTTTTGATATTCTCACCAACATAATTGTAGGTACCTTGTAAATCCATGTCAACATATTGTTTTCTTTGACTCTGTGAAATGACATGTTGTGGCAGTCTTATAAAAATCTTCTAAATCAGAAAAAGTAGAGAATTGTGATGTTTAGGAGGCTGTTATACGTATTGGAGCTGGCCCAACATAAGCATGCAAACAATGTTTAAGTACACTACTCTATGAAATCCTCCCCATGGTCATTTCAAATGCAAAGTATGGAATAAAATTATTTGACAAGGATATTTTCATTAGAAATGAATAGATCAGATATTATTTCTGTAAATAATTACTCTCTTCTGAATTGTTTGAATGAAAAAATATGATAATCCTAATGTTTACCAACTTATTCTGAGATTAGGTCTTTGTTTAAAGTAATACAAACGTGCAACATTTTGAATTTGAGTTTGGGCTTATCACTGCTGATGTAGTTTGAAAGTCATTGATGTGTGACTCTCTCCCCCCCCCCATGTTTCCCCTCCCCTCCCCCACCCCTCCAGCCTGTGGACATGAACCAGTATGTGGTGTTAGCCGAGTATAACGTGGTGGAGCCCGGAGAGCTGGCCGTTCAGGAGGGCGAGGTCGTCGACGTCGAGAAGGTCGGTACGGCAGGCTGGTGGCTGGTGCGTAAGCACACCACCAGAGAACAGGGCTGGGTGCCTGCCAGCTACTTGGAGATGCTTGCCTCCAGAATATCTCGCTCTAACCACTCCCTTAGCAGTCAAGGTTTGCATGCTTTTCGTTTCGGTTTATCCTTTGATTTCGTGTTATGTTTTTGTTTTCATTCCATATTTTTGCTTTCATATTTTTGTTTGTCATGTTCTCCCGCAAAAAGTAGTCATCCTTGTTGGCAAACCTTCCCAATATCACAGTGAGGTAAATATGTAAAACTACTTCAAAATTCTATGTAAAAACAGTGAATAGTCATGAGTGTGATGATATAAAAATTTGCACATGTTTGGAGATGAGATGCTCTCTTCAAGAAGGTGAAGCCGAGTTGAATGTGAATCTTAGCAGAAACAAAATGCAAAGCTTGTTCCATTACACAAACAAAGAACATTCACAACTTACCTAATGCGACACCTTGGACTTAAATGGGTAACCCAGGTACAACAATGATTTCTCAGAACAAAGTAAAAGGCAAAATTGCAAATCTGATGAAGACCTGTTTGGAGTAATGTTCATGGTTGCTAAATTCGCCTCTTGCTAGTGTTTTATCTTAAAGTGTCAAAATCAGAAAAAGTTATCTTTCACGTTCATTTTAATGGCGTGTTCTTTGATATTTAGCAGTGCCTTATGGTCATGTACAGAAAATTACTAGCTGTTTGTATTTTTGTAGGCATTTCACTATGATTCATTTTAGAAACGATATCAAGGATATCTGAAATCCTTGTGTGACGTAGAATGGTAAACAAAGGACAATTATGTTATGCACACTGATGCCGAATAACATTCCAAAACTGATATACATGTAGCTTTATGTTTCCTGGGAAGGTTTGCTAACAGGATTGCTACTCTTTGCCTTTCATTTAAAGTCCACTATGTGACAGCAATTTTACAGAAGAGAAATGGGGGGGGGGGAATTCTTAATGTGAGAACTGGATGATGATTCTTATGGGGGTTTTTTTCTTTTGATGATTATCAAGGTATAGGGTAATTTTAACAATAATTGACATTTAACAGTTCCCATTTCTTCATGTATGAGAATTGTAAAACACAGAACATAAATTTTCATGATTTGATGAGCTCTATAAGATGAAATGTCTTCGCTTCATTGCCAGGCTATGATTACACTAAGAAAATTAATGGGGGGGGGGTGATTTCAGTTGATTTCATTATCGATGTACCTTTTCTGTTGTTGGAGGCACATTAGATAACTTATGCAGCTGCATAAAATGCAGCAGAAAAAAGATAAAACAAAACAAATTATATTGATAATCTGTCAATAAGCTAGAATACCCCAAATTATTAGGAATGTTAGTGGTCTAAAAATAGTCCGTAGTTGGAACCTTTGTTCAGAAAGTTATGACCAATTCCCATTCAATTTTTCAATTTAATCATTCAAACTATTCACACATGATACATTTTCTGTAAATTTTACCAGAACATAACACATGAATTGCCTGATTTGACTGTCACTGTGGACTTATTAAGATATGATTTTGTGCATTTAGTTTTGTTTACTTTCACATGTGAGCCTGCCTGTTGTTTTATCTTGCATTTTGATGAATTCGCTCTGTTGGCATGTACGCATAATTATATGATTTATAGTGCACACATCGTAAGTTCATGTTATTTGCACTCTCCCCTCACCATATTGCATCATGTTTCAGTATATTGCCTGGGTTGAACAACAAGTATTTTACACTCGGCATCATATCCTCTGTGGATTCATTCTCAATACTTCAACAGAAGTGTTTAAACAAGTATACACTGGCGTATCTGTGGTCAAAACTAATTAGAGGAATATTATGTCTACATTTCTATATCTATGTAAAAACCAAAAAGGTAATAACACACTTCACATATGTGAGCCTGTGCTCATGCATTATCAAATATGTGTCCAAACCACAATACATCAATCTGTGTGCATACCGAAAGAATGAAATAATAATAAAAACAAAACTTTGTATGCTAACATTACTCTTAAAACATAATCCCAGGTGATATTGGAAATATTCAGAAATGATATTCAAAGCAGATTGCCGCCAATACTTTAGAGAAAACAGAGCAATCAAGTAGACACACACTTGATTCTTTTGCTTTATGCTTTAATCCAATTATTAAGTCCTCAGCAAAAATATCTAAATCATGAGTTATCTATTATTTTTAGTTCTTCATCTCATCTTTGCTTTCTCATATATTATTTATTCTTATTTTGCATTTAATTTGAATACCTTGACTGCCAAGGGTTTCTGGGCATCCTTGTATGATGATGAAATGCCAGTTCAAATGTGAATGACAGAATCCAACTCTGTTCGTTCAGCCATCTATGTACTCATTTTCTTTTACTCTAGCAGTTTGTTTAGAGAAGAGAAAAATATATGCAATGTATACGTATGTATATATATGAATATAGCTTCAAGCAAGTGATTTATTGTGGATGATATTGTATATATTTACCAAAACCTGTTTCTTTTTTTGTTTGGACATTGTTTAGCCGTGTATATACCCATCAATCAGCTCAGTGTGTGGGACTATTATGAGGTGGTATAGAGATGGATTTTACATTCTTCTCTTTTATGTGGGGCAAAATGCAGCCATATGTGACCGCCTGACTTTTATGAAAGTTTATCTTACCTGGAAGAGTAATCTCTTTTCTACCTGCTGTTAAAATTTGATGGCTAAAAATAAGGCCAAAATTGAAAGATAAGCCTTTTTTTTTTTTTTGGGGGGGGGGGGGGGGGCTATAATTCTTTTTTGTTTCCGAATAGGCACTCCTTTCATTGTGATTTTCATTGATAATTCTGCACAGCGTGCCTGAGTGACCCTAATCTTTAAATCCTCCTTTTTTTTTCTTACCTTTTGTATGAAACTGCACCTCCCAAATATCTCTTATTTCAAATCTCTGTTTGAATGGGTTATTTTGGTCTAATTTGAACAAGATATATAGATTATTTTAAAGCTTAGAGATTACTCTTTAAATCTATGTAGAAAACAGAAAATTCATTTTGATCAACTTTTTGTGGATATTGAGTCAGGCGGTCCACATATGCATGCCTTAACCAAATGCAATATCCCTGATAGTACTGCCACTTTCCTGTTGATTCTCTGTCTGGGGACATAATATTGGTAGATTGGCAGAAGGGGCTATTTTCTGGATGAGGACCCCTAGTGGTTTCTTGGTTTCTTGGTTGTGGTCTTACAATTACCCATACCAGACATGAAGTAAACCCGATCTGTGCGGGAACCTGGTGGCCTGTGTATTAAGTCTATTGGGCATTTCAGAATTCAGTATGGAACGGGTTAATAGGACATGGAGGAATAGTTTCTGCAATCACTTAACTCAGACAAAGGGTTCACCTTTGAACTCTGATTTTGGACTCTCAACTCTTTTTGGGCCACATTTACAAGCCCAACTCAGTCGACAGTGTGAAAAGTTCACATACATGTATTCTGATCACATATGTACAAACCTCCAAACCGATCGATGAATTGCCAAATGCCACAGTACAATGAAAGCGTTTCTTGTGATTCTGTCCCTGTCACAGGAGTAGCTTGCATATTATGTGGTGACTGACTATCAAGCAGTGTTCCCTACTGGATTTGCGATAAATTCTAGGTTTCTGTCATCTTTTTTGTGTGCAAAAGTCATGCCTCTGCTATAATGTATACCTGCTGGTCATTTGAAAGAAAACAAAAATCTTAGCTTTGTCGTACTATTTGCATCAAAGCAAAGTGTGGCATTTTCCCTACTACTCTGCTCACTACATGTCCAGGGTAAGAAAAATCTATAAAAGTTGCATAGATTTGAAAAACGGAGTGTTTTCCCCAAGACATGACTTTGTTGGCATCTCAGAATAATGTGGCACACATGGGGTTTCCACCATGGCACATAAAGAGTTAAAAGTTTACATATCTCTCTCTCTCTCTCTCTCTCTCTTTCTTTCTCTCTCTCTCTCTCTCTCTGCATTCTGGTAACTTCAAATCTCAATAGAGGCATGGGGACCTACTCCAAATGGGAAAAATGTTTATTTGAAAAAAAAAAAAAAATTGTATTTTCTTCCCCAATACGCTGTTGAATAAAAATGGTATTTTTTGCATCATAAATGTTAGAGGTGTTGGCTCATAGTGGAAAAATAACCACTAGGATGTATAAATCAAATTCTACAGTTCTGCACATATGTTTGGTTTTACTTTGGTAGGAGAGTGTATTGTATTACCGAATGCTTCTTTTTCTTCTTCTTTTTTTTCACCCTGAATCCCGTACTCAGAGGATGAAATTTCAAGCAAAAATAACAATAGTTTTTCACAAAGTCCTGAAAATTACGAATTTTGAAAATGTTCACTCAGATTTTTGGAAAATATATTTCAAGTTAACCCTTCTACAAAAAGTTGTCCTTTGGCGCGGTGCAAAATCTCATTTTGGACACGATTTTCGTAATGAAATAATCAACATCTTTCACATCTTATTCATGGACGAGAATCACTATTCATAGTCCCATGATTCATTGCACACATTTGTACCGATTGGGTGGCAAAGAGAAAGACAAGCAAATGAGGCTCAACTTTCGTATGGTACGGTAAAAGGTCTAACTTTAAACAATGTACACAATAAAATTTGTGATAAACTGACATCTTCTTCTATATCTTAGGTGAAATGTGAATTTCTTAGCATTTCTACACTTTTGTGTCACATTTTGGCGATTTCAGCCCATACAATGCTCTGTAAGGCAAATGAATGTCGTTATTATGCAGAGATGTACACGTCCGGAATTGCCAGGTTGTCTGGTAATACTATGTCTGTATACACTAGCAGTAAGCGATGCAAAGAGGTTGTTTGCGTAAGTTACAGCTGATATTCTTCGAGACAGTGCCCTCAAATTCACTGTATATTAGGAGGAGCATTGAAACAAAGTGGGAAAAAACTGGATGTAACAAGAGCACAAGTCTGAGAACACATCAGTGCTAACACTCGTTCATGCATGAGGTTAACTGTAGCATGCTTCCTGTATATAGTGCATGTTGTCTTTTACCCTCACAACCAAATATTAATAATTGCAGTAATTGTGAACGGTGGATTTTTCTGTAATATAAAGACAGCTATCCATATAGCTCAGGTTGAAAATCTATGATTTGATAATGCAGCTTCATGTCAGATAGACGTGATGTAATTATTATCATACATGTAGATACAGTTGTATGTATGGAAGTATGCACATCATGTACTACAGTATAATAACAATTAACCCCCTCCTGTAGGTTACTTAATAGCATGATTGGGAATATTTGTCCATTTTACTTAATTTTCTGACCACTTATCCTTATCTGTCCTTTAGGGCTACGATAAACATAATATTTCCCATTAGAAGGCAAGTCTGGAAAGGTGTTTATATCAAGATGTACTGATCTACAATGTAGAATTAACCCTATTCTAACTGGGGGGGGGGTCAAATTGACCCCCCCCCCCCTCGACGTTTCGTGCCACGATTCCGCGTCGTTTCATGACTTTTTTCATTTGAGTCACCCGCATATTTTGAGACCAAATTTGCGACGTCCGGGTACACCGTTCTGAAGTTATGCAATGTTTTGCATATGCATGTCAACCTGAAAACTGCTCAAATTCATGATTTCATGTGCAAATCCAATGCAAACTGTGGTTTTTTGTTTAATTGATATAAATTAGATTATTTCAACTTTTAACCATTGAAATGAATCAATTCTAATGTAGATAAGCTTGAAAAAGTGCCTCCAACAAATTTTGGCAAAAAAACAATAGAAAACAAAAGATCAAAAAAACAATAAAATACATAAGAAATTAACAAAACAATAAAAAACAAAAGAAAATGATTTTGATTGCACTATTTTTTTACAAGAAAATTGTTTGATGTGTCTTGAGGAACTCTGACACAAAAATTTAATAATGATTCAGTCTTTTTGATGGAGTTATAGGTGAAAATATGATTTCATGCGTTAATTTGCATAATTAATTTATCAAAAAATATGAAATCAAAACTTTTGTAATCTTGTAGTTGACATCCGGCTCTATGTTCAGGCAAAATTTTGCGGCGATCGCGCGATCGGCGGCCGAGATCTGAAGGGGGGGTCAAATTGACCCCCCCCCCCAGTAAAAACATGGTCTCAAATAGCCCAGTTAGAATAGGGTTAAAGTTCCCTGTTAAGGAACTAATCATTTAATTTTCTTGATGGCACAATGTATATTTTTGTCTGTTATACATTGTTATAGTTTGCTGAAATGCTTTTTTTATGCCACCGCCACGAAGTGGTGCCGGAGGCATTATGTTTTTGGGTTGTCCGTCCGTCCGTCCTTCCGTCCGTCCGTAATGAATTTTGTGGACAGGGTAACTACCAAAACCTTTTGAGGTATCCTAATGAAACTTGGCATGTATGTGTATTAGGGGGTGAAGTTGTGCCTATCAACTTTTGGGTGCACATGCTCAAGGTCAAAAGGTCAAGGTCAAATGCTTAAAATTTTACTATTTCCCCCATATCTATGCCATGCCTGAAGATATTTTCTTGAAACTTAGTGTATACATGTATTACTCAATCAAGATTCTCTAGTGAAAGGTTGGGATCATGCGGTCAAAGGTCAAAGGTCAAAAGGTCAAGTAAAAGATGTGAAATTTAACTTTTTTCTCCGTATCTTGGAAATAGTTCAAGGTATCTTCATGGAACATAGTATATATGCATGTACTGACCGGCAGTGATTAGCTAGGGAATTTGGGGTTCATGGGATCAAAGGTCAGGGGTCAAAGGTCAAGGGCAACACTTCAAAATTTTACTATTTCCCTCATATTTGTGCAGTGCCAGCAGGATTTTTTTTTTTTAACTTGGTGTATGCATTTTTAACCTGATAGTGATTCTCTAGAAAGTTTTGTTTTTGTTTTTGTTTTTTGTTTTTTGCCAAAAAGGTCAAAAGGTCAAAGATCAAGTGAAAGTGCTGAACTTACTTCTTCCTCCATATCTCGGAAGTGGCTCAAGTTATCATGAAACTTAGTACATATTTATGCATGTTCTGCCTGACAGTAATTCTCTTATGAGGTTTAGGGTCAATGGCCGGATGAAAATGGTAACAATTTACTATTCAATACAGAAATTGCATTTTTTCTCCATACCTTGAAACTTACTCAAGGCATAAACTTATGAAAGGGTCAAAGTCAAGTTAAAGTCCTTCAATCCCCAAATACGTGCTCTCCTATTCGTCCAATTAAACCTATGTCAAGGAAGGTGAACATTCAACACTTTTGTGACAAACATGTCATTTTGATATTCTGCCAGTTTTGTGAAAATGTAATCACACATTATCCACATGTACTATAGACCTATTAGGAGAATCATGCATTATGGCGGAGGCATACCAGTCACCATAGCAACATTTCTAGTTTCCAAACTATTTTCACCAGAATATCAGTCAACTTTGGGCCTGAAAGCAATTAGTAGCCCACATAAGACAAGCAAGATGTATGCATTCATTTGTTTAACATTTTTTTAGCCAAGGTCTGGTCGCCCACTACTGAGGTATAAAGAGTAAAACTTATTTTATACGAATCTTCTACTATATGTGTAGTACAGATGGGGGACTACTAACATTATATGCCACAGTGCACCCATGCACGACTTCATAATTTTGAAGTCTCTTGATTTTCACTTATTTATATCAAGGAATTCAATGATCAGGTTGCATGTCACATGTCTTCCAGTTTTCTTAGAACAGAAAGCATGAAGATAACAAAGGAAAATGAGTCCGAATCTTGTCCTCCTTTCATGCATTCTACTCTCCCTAACACACATTAACTCTCCATCTCATTTCCATGCTATTAACTCCCCCGACATGCCTCATAAAATGATGATGTCACCAAACCCCCTACCACTCACTACCCATCATGCACTGGGGTCGTCCTGCAGACTTCTTCTATATCTGACGAGGCTAGCTGATTGCTGGTCAGCTCGGAGTAGAGTGGGGGATTTAGGAAGGTAAGGAGATTGTTGCACACTTTGGAAGTCTTGACGTGTCTATGGATGCAGTGCAAGGTAGACAGTGGAGCGCCCTCAATGTACGGGATTCCCCTAATCCATGTTAGGGATTTTCCCTTTTGCTGTGGATGAGGCAAGAGGTGTTTCAAGAGTGTGCAAGAGAGTGCTGCACAAATGCACATCATAGATTGTGTTCGAGTGTGAAGAAGGTCACTAATGCTATAAAGAAAAGTCATAATCACAAAATTCTCAAGGTTTGCAATCCTTTCCATGAGTGAAAGAGAAGAATATAACAAGGATGTGTTCATATCAGACAAAAATGTTCTCGAAAATGATAGATTATTTTGCAATGACCAAGACAAGTGAGAAGTGTCATATGAGTGACATTGCAATCACGCAACCAAGCAGTAAATTAGTGATGCTATAGATGTACGGTGTTAAATCTTGCGTTGACCTCTTATACAAGCTACATCATGTTTGTAATTTTACTCAAGCTGTAAATTCAACATTGTTTTGTTTATTTTGCTGCAAAAAAAAAGGGGGGGGGGGGGACAAGCCATCTTTTACAGAATGCAAATTGAGGACAGGCTGATTTTGCTACATACGCATTTCCAACAGACACTTGCCCGAGTATACTTGGGACTTGTCCTCAACGGGTCAACAACCACAATTTTATTCTGGATTAAGATTGACCTCACTTCATTCTAGAAGTCACACTAATATTGTCACTATGAATGCATTTGTCTTCCTTTAACAGACTGATTGATTACTAACCTCACACCGTCATGCCTGACCAACATTTTCCTACCATCTACTCGTTTCTCATTGCACTTCTGCAACATGCAAGAAATCTTAATCAGCATTTAAATTCTTCTTTTGTCAGATCATAGAACAAGTGTACCATTGATCCAAATCCATGGGGAAAAAAAAACAATTAGAAGTAATATTTTGTATTATTTTTGTGTGTGTGTCATCAGGGTGCAAATGTATTTGTTAATGCACAAGCAAAGTATCTGGTATTCTGTGTTGTCAAGAAATAAGTTTTGTGTGCAGTCCTTCTGTCCATCTTTTTTGTAAGTTTTGTGTGCAATGTCCATCTTTTTTTTATGCACTTAAAAAATAGTGATACAAAAGTTGCGTCTAATATACCAGAGTTGTTACTACTTTGTTGATAGTCTGACCTTGTCTAACTGTGTGTGTTTAACTACTAGATCATAATTGTAGAAAGGCATGGTAAACATCTTTAATAGTCAGTCAAAAAGCTTCCTTAGGTATTCAGGAAAATATTGCAATATGCAATATTTTGAAAACTTTAATACACAATATTTTCCAAGTTCTGCACACAGAACATTTTATATCGGGTGAAGCTTGAATGCCTGATACGTTATACTCTTTTCCAGAAGTGTGTGGTTGCTTCTCAATTCTTCGTGCCAGTCATGAGCTCTATTTTTAATTTCTCATGGATGTCTAATGCCTTCCCTCATTCCTCTCTCTCTCCAATCCAATCATAGAAAGTCCGGATGAACGGTAAATACAGACTGCACAATGGAAAGAGATGAAAACCATGAAAATTTCTACAGCATTCGGCTTTCACTGAGAGAGTAGAGTAGCAGGTCCATATCCTGTGGAACTCATCACGAGAAACCCGCCGCAAGGTTGTAGCTAGCAAGAGTTGGTTGTGAGCAACTCCCGCACGGAGGACCGTGACGCCTCACCTAAAAGAAGATTCGTTTATGCTTGTGATTCTCCAAAATACGTATCATCTCAGCCGAGGTTATTGCGAGGAAAGTACAGTGAAGGAAACGTCCTCATCCTCTTCAGACTTTTCCCCTCCGGACTAACTTGAATATTATGTGTAACCTCCGAGTCTGCAATGTGTACAATATGCTATATGGTGGCATCCTCACAATGAATGCCGCCCTCAAGGGTGGGTGAATGATGACATTCCTATAACAGCTTTATCCAAGGAGGCGTTTGTTTCCAGTTGATGTATTGGCCCAATGAGCCAGTCTATAGATAAGGAGTTCTGTAAACACATCCAATAGATGTATTTACCTGTGACAGTTTCGACGATGGGCTGTCATCTCTCTCAAACAATGGCTAATCGGCAACTGGTGATTTGGCGCCGAGTAGCAATCACCCATTATTTCGCAATGAGCCAAAGTCATCCGGTATGAAAGAAGAATTTTTGTGCATTTGTGTGTTTGTGTGTGTGTGGTTTGAATTGACTTGTGAGCCTTGTTTTGCTTGGAAGTCAGTGTCTTCAATGTAACTTGGTCCCCAATCTGAAGGAATCATTTGCTGAAGAAATCTAAATACAAAACAGGCACAGCGACATGGTTAAGTTACATGGTAACTGTTTGACACTCCACATGGTAACATTCCTGTTTATATATTCTCTCACAGTGATCCCTTTCGTACCAATCTTAATGTAGATCACACGCATGCAAACATTTGCTATAAAAAGTGTAGCTTCTTGTTTACCATGAATATTATAAATAGACCAACATAAATAGATCAATATCCTCAATGGGTTTAAGGGCACACAGGGCATTAGATTATAATGCACATAGCTCTAGCTTCTGTGTCCTTCAGATGTTCTAAGTAAAGCGACTGCAGTCAACCTTGTTTTGGTAGGCATTTCAACGGTATGTCAGCAATGCATATAATCAGCTTAGCTGTAGTATTTATAAAAACTCAACTTCTGTTGGCACGCTGCAAAATTCAGAATGTTTGTGTTCGTTTACTAAACATGCAATTGTCAACTCATGCTAATGTGAATATTTTCATAGAAGTTGATGTATGTTTGTCGTCAGCAATGGATTAGACATGGATTGTTTGTCACCGCGGCGCCAAGTGATGTTTGAAATCATGACAGGCAGCAGCGCTCATGATTGGGAAATTCTCTGAGAGTTGGTAGAACACCAAATTTGAATGATATGAATTGCTGAGGTTTTGTTTCGCATTTACATTTAAAAGAGAGGTGGGGGTTGGGGGGGAGGGGTTGAGATATCTGCTTAAAATGACAATTTGTAACTGAATTCACTTGTGCTATACTAAATTAGACCAGTAATACTGATTCTTTTTGTTTAATCTAAGAGGAACATATTTTTATTGATGTCTCTACTAAAAAAAATGTACATTCATTTTTACTTTGATAAAACAGATGACTTTTGTTTGAAATGTTTTTATAGATTCCAGCCAAATGATTATGTACTTATAGGGAAGGAGGTAGGAGATAGTTGCTGATAAATTAAAGTCATTGGTGATAGGTGCTCAGTATGGACATTTTGCTTGAATTAAAAAAAAAAAAGCAATAGCCCTTCTGTATTGAACTGATTTAAACATTTAGTACTTCATTATGTCACATTAGGTTCTGCTATTCTCTCTCTCTCTCTCTCTCTCTCTCTCTCTGGTAGCCTTGCTACAAGTCTGCTATTTTTATTTCCAGTGCCACCCTGTCCAATGGTATATAAACGTAAATGCATCAACACACATACGAAGTGCTTGGGTCCAAAGTATGTTGGAAGTTGTTTGAGCATGTATACCTACTGATCATGTGCTTGCTTCATATGTACACCTCAATAAAAAAAAACAAAAACAACAACACAAGAAGAAGAACAGTGTGGTCTGTCAGCATTGCAAAGTTTTGACCCCTTACAAGTTGATCTTATACTGCCTATTAACCTGGTGAAGACAGACTGATTTTCCTGTAACCTGCATTTCCCATTCACCCCAGCCTGACAGTACACAGGACTAGTCTGCAGCAGGTTAAGATGGAAATTATTGATAAGAAAAGCTTGCCTGAGAGGGTGCATTTTTTAAATTTTTTTTAACGTAGGCAGATAGTTATCACTGAGTTATATTATTACTTGTTTGTAGGAACTCTTCTTTATTTTCATTGTACTGGCTTAGATCTTTTAGAGCTGGTTTTTTGATTATGGATTTTCCTTGATATTTAATTTTGATGAGCTGAAATAATTTTGATATGTACCACACTGTATTTTTTTTTTTCTTTAGTTCTGTAATACTTAATGGTGGAGCATATGAACTTATTTAGCACTGTTTCGTTCTCTATCTTCATAGAGTGCAAGAAATTATTGTTTTTTACCTTACAGATAAATTACTGTGATGAAACTGGCAATTGTGTTGTATAATTTGCTCTTATCATCTGGTAATCATGTTTTATAATTTGCTCTTGTAGGAAATGTTCTACTTCAGTGATGTTGTGTGGTGTTAAATTTGAAGGTTACAATCCGTAGGTAGTACAATCACCTCTTTGCTTGCCAATTGTGCTTAGAAATCAGTGTTTAGAGTCGAAGTGATGTCATTGGCTGGTGGGGGGGGGGGTGTTACTCAAAACTTATCTGATTTCGAGGCAAGTAGTCAAATGTCAGAGGATATGTGAGTACAGATATTAGACTTGATTCACTGAGTGAAGTGAATATTGCATTTCAGTTTCCATCCTCAATTCATTCTTTCTCCCCCAAATACTGTCATTGAAATATATTTGAAGAGAAACTTTATTGTAGGAAGGGAAGAATAGTGAACACTTTGCAAAGTATTGTTTCTTCTTCCTTCTTTAATCAAATGACAGAATATGATGAAAAAGGGAGTCTTTTATGTGAGCTTGGCCTTTTCTGTACCGGGGACATCGGACATTATGCACAACTATTGGGTTTTTTTGTTATCATTCGGCACTCGAAGCACATATAGGGTTAAATGTAGATGTAAACCCTCTTACATCATTACTGCACATGAGTGCATTACCCATTTTGTATTTTCCTGCACAAATTTGAGTTTAGGCTACATTGTAGTTGATTGTGGGAATATGAGCTCATGATTTATGCCGTAGAAATGTTTGAAATATATCACAAAACAAGGTCAGGTGGTAATCTGTTACTACTCTTCTATTTATTTGGGCTACATAGCGGTCTAGTCTTTTGTTACCTGCGATACATGACTGTATTTAGTTATTGCCACTCTACATGTGTGTGTGTGTGTGTGTGTTGAATAGGGGGACGTGCATTATAAAATAGTTGTTAAATCATTGTATATGAAGGCAGATGTGCTTACATTACAGAAGATATTTGAAAAAAAAACTGTCAGAAATGCTCTATATTTTATCATTGTTGACCATATATGCATTTGTATCTTTTGAGTTCATGCTCTTACATTTTGTAGCATATAGGATGTGTTCTTTAATGTTCCTGTGGGGCATGAATGCATTTCTCAGTTATCTTAGGCACCAATGATTCTGCTATCTCTGTATGGAATGCTAGCTGTCAGTTTCTCTATTTGATCATGGTTTCATTGAATCTATGGAATGATTAAACATTTTTATTTTGTATCTCATGTAGAAAAAATTTGAAGATTTTGACAGAAATTACAACATTTTAGAATTTTAGTGGGATACATTACCATCCGTGGATAAGCAGAATCAGTTCCTTGGAATACAAAATTACTATACTTTTGTCAGCTGTTTATATGTATGTGGACAAATTTCCATTTTGCAAGTAATGTGCCAAAGACATCCATGATATTGCTAGTTATGTAATATCTTTGGTTAAACATGTGTTATTCCTTCTGCATTACTGCACACTGTCACTAATAGTAATTTACCAATTTCCTCAGAGGCTGTCCCTGCAACCAAGTGAAAACCGAGGTTTCTCAACATGTTGGAAGATAAGTCATGAGTATACTTGAGCAGATGTCTATAGGAAATGTGTGTTTTAGCAAAATCAACTCATCCCCGATAGGCTAAGCATGTAGAATGCATAATGATACACAATATGCATGTATTCCCTTTCATTTCTGGAATAGACTAGTATTGCCTCCCAAAATGTTTTCTGAAACCTACCACCAAAATGGTTTGAGAATTCTTGAGAAGTTCACCTTCGTTGTGCAGATGTTTTTATATATGCAGGACATTTTACATCTAATGCACAGTGGGGTCATTTGAAATTACCCTATGGGGAATTATTATTTCAAGGAGACTGAAAGTAAAGACTGGTTTGAGAATTCTTGAGAAGTTTACCTTCGTTGTGCGGATGTAAGTGTATATGCAGGACATTGGACATAATGCACAGTGGGGTCATTTGAAAATACCATATGGGGAATTATTATTTCATAGAGACTGTAAGTAAAAAAAAAATTACATTGCAGTTAAACTTTGAAGGTCAGACAGGAGGTATTTGTGATATCAAACTGTCTACCTTTTGATTGGTATCTGATTTCTCCATTTTTCAGCCAGTTGACTTATTATTTTACAGTTTTATTGCTTAAATGTGTGTTATTCATTATTGCAGGGACCTATCATATACAAACTGTTGTGTAGAGTGAACTTACCATATACATGTAGATTCCATGGGCTTTCTTGTAAAGCAGGCCCACCTATGTTTTTGAACCTGAACATTTGTTATTAGGATAGTCTGTGAAATGAGTCAATATTGTGTAAATTTATTTGAACCTTGTGTGTTTTTGTTCATTAGAATTCAACTCATGAGACACTTATTAAAACCAAATTCACATTTGCAATTTGCTGTACTTTCAGGCTTATGACCGAGGTCCACATGTTGGTCTAATGTCGTGCAGGTTGAAGAAAGAAATTTATTCTTTGGTATTGCACTTGTCCAAGCACTTAACTCTATGTCTGGCATTTTTGTATTAGACATTCCCAGATATATCACCGCAGCTAGTTTGCCAGTGGATGAACTGTCTAAATATAAATTTCAAAAGCTACTCCCATTACTCAACCCAACAATATCTCACAAGCACACATTTACTGTTTGAGTTTCTAAATTAGTTATTGAATGATTAGTTTCCATTTCCATACATGCCAACATTTCCATTAGAGAAAGCGGTAGAATCCAGGCTGCCTACACAAGCAGCGCTAGCTTGAAATCTCTCAGAAACGGCACTCTGCCGACAGAAGCAGTAGAGTTGGCAGGTACCCATTTCTACCTCTTTTTAGTCAGTTGTTTGCAGCACATACATATCAGTCTAAAGAACATGTTTTACCATTATGTCATTATGGTTTCATCGTGTCATGTACTTGCTGAAATTCCTCAAAATATCTTAATTTCGTGGTTCAAACTATGGCTCTTTCTCCTAGAATAATGTACTTAATGATCATAAACTGGTTGTATATATAATATATATCAGTGTAGGTTAATTTGTAGACTACTGTGAAGTTTTTTTGGGTTTTTTTTTTTTGCCACTTCTGTTCATCTTGATGTCTCCATGATTAATTGATATGAAATTTCAGCTTTTGTGATACATGAAACAATGAATATAATCTAATTGGACCATATACTTTTATCTGGCATCATCACACTCACGCGCACACACATACACACACACACAAAGTTTTGAATAGAAACAAGTGTAGGCCTATCTAGCATACTAAGATAAGGAAGGTATTAGTTTGTATTTATTACTGGCCCTGTTTTGATTAATGCCCTTAATTGATTAGAGGCAAGTACATGTATATGATTGTGCCAAGGTTCACAGAAACAATTACTGTATGGTTGATAACAGGTGTAATGGTTAATGCATGTACACCTTGTGTCAATAGGTGACGATGTCAATCTTATTTGTCATGGAAAAAAAAAAAAAAGAATGTCCCAAAGTTGGGGAAATGTAAATCTATGCATCATGAACTCTAATACCTTATACTGACCCCATTGTTGCGTGTCTCATAACCAAACCATGCATCATTCCTGCAGTGTTTCGATAATTTGCAGAGTTGAATTTCATCTGTGTATGGACCTTTTGCTGTCTGTTGGCTTCGTTTCTGTACTCTCAAGTGTGATGATTGTACAGACATCATGTTTCTGCTAGCTAGAAGCTTCTGTGCATCAGAACCCCCCCCCCTTTTTTTTTATTTTGTTATTCCAGACAGTAACACTTTCGTGGTCTAGACATGAAAGATATCAAAAATACAATGTATGTGTTACCTACTGTTGATGAGGTTGTAAATACTCTGTACAAAGGTCAAATGAATATGTATAGGAAATATATATGAAGATATATGATGAATTTTTAGAGGACCTTGTATTTCCTGTAATGGATGTTTGTGTAACATTCTTGGATGATCTGGAGGGCTTCTGACAGTGTATATAATGTCACAATCGTTGTGAGTTGTCTCCAGCTCATGATCGCAATGGAAAAATGACAAGAGGTATGGAATGCTAGCTGTTGTCATTACACCCCTATAATGCAAATTGCATCATATATCAGTGGAGTCTATTCTCTGTAATGTCTGATTTTGAGTATGGCATGCGGCCAATGTGTCACGAATGGGCAAAAGACATATAATGCTATAAACTAAAATACAAAGAAATAGTTGCAAATGAAAGAATATACAGAAGTATAAATACAAACACTTCTGTCAATGTGTCATGGCATTGTGTATATTTGTCTCATGGAATTTTCCTTTGTCCCGCGCACGATACGAGTGAATAGAAAACATACCAAGCCACTGGGCAAATAGTGTTTGTGTAATAAGTAATAAGTATAAACTTTCCTCTACACAACTGTATGTGGCAATGTAACAGTTATTGCTCACAAGGTAAGACTGAGGACTCGCTGTCTTGAGGTTTAGGGTTCAAGTCCACTTGCATCAGCAGTTTTGCTCTTAAAAGGGATTTCAGCACCAGCTGAACATTCTAAAAAGAAAGAATACAATTTTGATATGCAAAGCAGTTCAAATTTGATCAAAAGTAAATAAAAGGGTGGAAAGTTATTCAACTTGTGAGCATTTTCTTCTTTTTTTTTTCTTTTTTAGGAATATGCTAATGAGTGTGCTGATGGCATCAACATTGCACAATTCTTATTGATTTTGTACAAAAAAAAGAAGGTCTATAATTCATTCTTTCCTGTCATGAAAATGTAACACATGATGTTATTCCTGACTAAATGACTTCATATTAATTATCAGTCACATATAACATGATTTTAGACCGGGGCATTCACATAATGTACTTGGTTTTGAGAAAAAAATACAATAGAAAACAAATGATTAAAAAAAAGCTTAAAATAGACCTGGAAATTTCAATATTTGATGCACAAACTGTAATGTGGCGAGTTTTGTGGCGACGACATCATCAGTTTACTCATTTGCATATTCATATTGACTTTAGGAACTGTTTCACTAAGATTGGCTAAAATCTTATAAGTTTATAACTTCCATAAACTTTATCTGATTTTGATTAAATTTTCACTGATGTGCTCATGAAAGTTTCCTGTTAAGACTGCCTGGTCTAGAATATGACCCCCTTTTCTGGCAATGCAGAAATTCTAAATGTCCCGACTGCAGACAATTTCTTAAATAAACCATATGTGAAAAAAAAAATGTGCTGATCAATAATACCCTGATCATTACCATGAGGTAATATATGTTATTACATAGAAATATTCTGTGTATACTTTTTGCATTCTTGTGCTTTTCACTTTAGATTTTTTTTTTTTTGGGGGGGGGGATATATATGCCAGGAAAGATGTTTTTTAGATAACATCATCTCACCAATCACTGCTACTTTACTGATTTGATCAGCAAAGGACGGTGAAATGAAAATACACCCTGAACTGAACAAAAGATGGAATGTTTTCATATTAAACTAATGAATTATTTATGAATAAACAAAGACACAGTAACAGAAGAATGCAAATTGTGATCAGTTCAGTTGACGGCGTATTTCTCTGTTTTTTGTTAAATCAAATTAATAAAGCTACACGAGATAGATATTATTTCAAAATATGTTATGTTTCACATGTTTTATATATCACAATGGCATTTATATGTCACAATGACATTTATATATTCCTTTCTTGAAATATCAGTTTCATTGCGTCACGAGTCCCACACTGACCTGAACTCACACCTTCACTGAAATCCCAAACAATATAGTGCAAATCACTTCCTCCATACTTAAGTCTTCTAAAACTTATAACGTCACAGTGAAGTTGAAATATTGTTGGTGATTGATAAAAGAAACTTTTTATGATACTTCCGAATCCAAACAAACAGGACAATTGTCGTACGTCACAGGTATTGAATGCAAATGTTTTAATGCTATTTTTTGTTAAAGCGCCCATATTGCTCCTGCACAGAACGCATCAGAGTAGACTCCCACATCCAGACACCGACACAATATGAGCCTTTTGACACTTTGACACTGAATTGTACATAAGCTCAACGTTCACACACATGCTCAACTCAAACACACAACACAACATTTAACAAAATGAAACCGAAGTCTAATATATTCTGTACATTAAGGGAATGTATTTATAATATTAGTACTGTAGAACACAGCGGAGTTTGAGGAAAAGTGGCCAATGCGTTAAAAAGCTATGAATTTGTAAAGTTTCGTTGCCGCTGATCTGACTCAAACAGTTTGTGACGTTGCGCATGGACAACAATACAGAGAAATTGTAAAGAAAGTTCAACATAAGATTTATTTTCACTTTTCCAGCACGGTGACAGAGGACTTGACATACCTCTGTCAGAAGGCAGAGGGACTATAATATTATTGACTTGTATGGGTAACAGCTCAAGGGAATGGTACTTTTCATAACAATTGAAATTTGTTGAGTTCTTTATGTTTTCCCTATATTCTTATCATCCTGCTGGCATGTCACGAACTGTTTTAGTCTTCATATCCAGCTATGACGACATGGAAACTTATAAAAATCACGACTTCTCAATGTTGTCCGAGTTTCCACAAGCTTCGCCAATGATTGTGTTCTACTGCTACTACTGTACTCACTCATCGGTCAATCCACATTCATATTATTTTGGGCTTCATTCTCCTTTAAGTGCTTTGTAAACGATTCCAGCCAATAGATTCCACCTGACAAGTTTCCTTTTGTTTTTCAACTTTAATATTTCACTCACAATACAAACACCGTTATGTAGACATAATATTATGTACGTATCTTTGTTCCAGATAACTATATATAGTACGTAGTTAGTATCCAGTGCTGGCTTCAACCGTATGGCGTCATGTGTGCAGAGGGTACGGCCTGTACATAGGGAAAGATATATTTTCAAGGGACAGCTGGCTAAATGTACTGACATACCAGTATCTAAATCTTGTAAAACTTATTTTCTCTCGCTATCTCCCTCTAAACATTGTAATGATTATAATTTCCCTCTCTCCCTCCCTCTCTTTCTCTCTTTCACCCAGTCAATGTCTAAACCTGATACAAGAAGGTTACATATTATGAACAGTGATTATGGTATAATATAGAATAAATTGAGTTAATTCGAGATGCGTTGATAGCACACTGCACGTCTCGCGAGTGATAATGTTCACTTTAGATCTGCGACCCGACGCTATAAGGCAAAAGGAAAAAAGGTGTTCTGCGCATGGGCGAGACAACTGTTTCCAATATTGTCCAACCCGGGAGGCGGCGTTCTCTTAGCGTTCGCGTCGCAAATCCAAAGTTCGCTAATTCATATCTTACCATGGTACACAGTGATACGATGATAACATCACAATATTATTATGTGATTACGTAATGTATGCAAATTTGATATGAATTGACAAATTGCCTGAACGTAAAAGATAATAGCCCGAAATACAATACCCTCAATCGTAATGGATTCAAATTTATTTGCAACATTGTCATCAACAGTAACAGATCCCTATTTACCCCCAAAATTAAATTATTAACTAATTTTAGGGTAATCGTGAGTCTACGCACATGTTGCTGTGTATACCAGGAGGTTTTCTTTTGACAATCTTTTATCCCAGTGTATCTCTGGCAAATCATTCGAGGAAACTTATGCATGAATGTGCATAAAAGTTACGCGAAAAAAAGTCAGCAAGTTTTAGGAGTCCAATTTCAACATATTGATCACCGAGAAAGAAAATCAAAATAATTGTTTGTTTGAAGTTTGAAGTTTGAAGGTTTTTTTATTAGCAACAACATTTGAACATGTACATTTTCAATCATTATACAATGGTATTTACATACATATATGAAAAAAAAAATACTTATCTATTACTCCTTTACAATAACATGATTAAATGAAGACATTTGAGATTTAAATGTGATACATGTAGCGTAATTCTACAAAGTTGTTGTTAACAAGGAAACCAAAAGTTAGCACACGTGCTAGTCGAGATTGGTCACCTTGATCTTCATACTAAAAGCTAAACACAAACGAAAAATTATTACATGGTTGGTTGAAATGGCTGTTAATATTTAAATACAACGTACATCATATATTTTCTAACACAGAAAACTAATTATACTTGATACAATATCTATTAGAGAAGGAAATCTGCAAGGCATTTACGAAATGTAGATCTTTTGCTTTGTTCACGCATTTCTCCTGGCAATGTGTTCCAAAGTTTTGGTCCTAAGTAAGAAATTGAAAATTGTCCCTGTGTGGTTCTAAATTTTGGTAAGTACAACATTCTTTTTTCATTTGTTCTTGTCCTGTAAGTATGATGCACAATTTGGCAATAGTCATACAGAGGGTGCGGAATAGTTCCATTGCAGAGATCGTACATAAATGTTAAAACTGAGAACTTATGTAACCTAACAACATCTAGAAGTTTGAATCGTTGGAACAATGGTTCTGAATGTGTTCGTAAAGTCGAAAATGTTATAGCTCTCAGAGCCATTTTTTGAGAAATATGTATACAATTTAAGTGAGATTTATAAGTACTGCCCCATACTTCAATACCATATAATATGTGTGGTTGTATAAAAGATTTATACAAAAGCACAAGAATGCGCTGCGGAACATACTGTCTTAATTTATACAATACACCTACTTTCCTTCGAACACATTTATTTACCAATTGAATGTGAGGTTTCCAAGTGAGATGACAATCAATCTGAGTTCCGATAAAGGATGCAACGCTCACTTCATCAATGTCTGTGTCAGATAGTTTTATTGCACCCCTCATCGAAACTAACTGACGTTTTCTTCTGATTACCATATAATTTGTTTTCTTTAGATTGATTGTAATCTTATTGGCATTACACCATGTTTGAACTTTGTGCAGGTTTTCATTTACTTCATTCACATTTATTTCTTTTTGGCGAGCAGCATAAGTATGAAAAATATTTGAATCGTCGGCAAACAATCTGAATTTAAAGAAAGAGCAAGAGCGTGGCAAATCATTTATAAATATCAAAAAGAGTGTTGGCCCCAAAACTGACCCTTGCGGGACACCACAAGTTATAGTCTTCGGTGTCGAGACCATTCCTCTATAAGATAGCAGCTGAGATCTGTTGGACAGATAATCAGCAAACCATTGAAGTGGAATTCCACGAACACCATAATGAGCCAGTTTACATAGAAGAATATCATGATTTATCGTATCAAAAGCCTTTTTAAAATCTATAAAGATACCAAGTGTTACTTTTCCTTCATCAAGTGATGTCATTAGTGTATTTACAAGATCAATTAAAGACAATTTCGTACTGTATCTTTTACGAAAGCCATATTGGTGTTTATAAAAAATATCATCGGACTCAAAAAAATCAACCAGTCTATCATTTACAATTTTCTCTAAAACCTTTCCAATTATTGGCAGAACGGAGATAGGTCGGTAATTTCCAGGGTCCGATTTTGGTCCTTTTTTATATATTGGTGTTACTTTGGCTATCTTTAAGGCTTGAGGATAAATTCCAGTTTCTAAGGACAAATTAAAAATGTAAAGCAATGGCTTACAAACAAAACTTGCTGCATCCTTTAATAATCTTACTGGTAAATTATCATATCCATGTGATTTCTTAGAGTTTAATGCGAATAAAATATCGAACACTTCTTTCTCTGTAACTGGCCTCCAAAATAACGATTTATTATTCTTTTCCCCCAAGAATTCTTTTAGATTAATTTGTGTTTCAGGAATTTTAGTGGCCAACTTTGGTCCTACAGTAACAAAATAGTCATTAAGCTCTTCTGCTATTTCTTTTGCAGAAAAGACAGATTTAACTTCATCAACTTTATTAACCTCCAACTCTTCAATT
This sequence comes from Diadema setosum, assembly GCF_964275005.1. Lineage (NCBI taxonomy): Eukaryota > Metazoa > Echinodermata > Echinoidea > Diadematoida > Diadematidae > Diadema > Diadema setosum. The sequence continues at coordinate 1,416,209 of NC_092705.1, forward strand.
TCTAAACTTGCAGTATGTTCTTTACCAGGATTTAACAACTCATTGACTATTTTCCATGTTTTACCCGAATCTTGCTTATTATCATTAAACATACTACTATAATAAACGCGTTTGGCATTTTTCAAAACAGTAGTTAGAATATTTCGATATACCTTGTACTCCCTTTCATATTTTAGATCAAAATTTGATGACCTATACTTTTTATACAATTTGTATTTCTTTTTAATTGATTTTAAAATGGCCTTTGTTACCCATGGATTTTTAGGGTAACATTTTGAATGACTAGTACTATTGTTCTTTCTTAATGGAGCATGTTTATCACATATTTCCCGAAATATACCATAAAATACAGAATATGCATCATTCACATCTTTACACTTGTACACAAAATCCCACCTAGCATTGGCTAAGTCTAAACAATATAAATCGACATCATAATGTTTATACGATCGTACAACTTTCCCAAAAGTTGGGACGATACTTTTAAAATAAAACATACTTTCAAAGACAGTAAAGATTGGAAGATGGTCTGAAACATCAGCCTCGATAACACCTGCATGTATATCAAACATGTCCATATTTGTATACAAATGATCAATCAAGGAAGCAGAATTTCGGGTTAATCTAGTTGGAAATGAGATCACTTGAGACAATCCAATACAATGCATGACAGTTAGAAAGTTTTTTTTTGTGAATTACTCGTACTGGTAGTTTGGAAATTTTCTCGATTTGTGATTTTGCACAGTTCCCCAAGACAAGTATACCTTACCGTTATTCATTATACGGTAAGATGAGAGTGATCAACGAAGTTGTCGTAATGTAGTTACAGTGTAATTTAAAAAGTTGGAGTTTGCTTAAAATTACCGTATTCATGAAAGTATAGCTTACATAAATGATTTATCTGACATCTCCATGCTTTGGCACGGTCGATATATAAGGCCTTAGAATTTGGAACAATCCACTGTCTCCTGTCAAAGGAACATTATTCTAATACATAAGAAACCCGGAAGTGGACGGGGAGAGATGAGCTGAGGACCTTTTTTTTTTTTTTTTTTGCTTGTTAGCTCATGAAACCCGGAAGTGGGCCCCCACACTTTTGAAAACAGTGCGCCGGCCCTGTGTATCACCAATCAGATACAGAAGAAATAAATAACATGAAGCTGGTTCTGTTTACCAGGAAAGACAGTTTGTTCCCTTCAATCTATATCATGAAGTGACTTTAGTTCACTTGAAGGGCCGTGGGGTTACGGCGTGAAAAGAAAATGTTGGAGTCACCAGCAAACAGAATAAAAGACAAGATATTTGATGAAGTTTTGAAATCATTTGCTGAATATATAAAGAACGAATTAAAGCGGGTCCAAAAGAGATCATTGAGGAAGTCCGCAAGATGTTTTCAAAGCATAATTGGAGCCATTAGTAATACACGATTAAAAATTTTTGTTAGCAGTCCAAGGTCTTTCCATCCCTGTTATAAACTATCGCATTATGGAATATGTTCTACAGTGCAATAACAGTACGTTGATCGTGGTCATGGTGATCGAGGTCTTGGACAGGTATAGCAATAATAGTAACAGTATGTGACCACCATGAGCTTCTCCAGTGGCAGATCCAGAGGGGGCGCAACCGGCGCACGCCCCTTTATTTTTTGATAAAAACAAAAGAAATACAAAGAAAAAAAAATGAAATGAAACCCGGACGTGGCACCAGAAATATTAGTTGCGCCCCCCCCCCCCCCTTTACAGAATTCCTGGATCCGCCCCTGTTCTCTGTCTGAAAGCAAGCAAATGAGAATTAAATGTTTTCGAGAATGAGATAAGCTATGCCGAATCGAATTATGACATTCATTAGATGTTGTAGTCAGCGTTACTTGTTACGTAATATCGTTTCCTTCAAGGATGCAGCAATCCCGACATTATCCACTCAAAGCCAAGATACGACCACCAGTATCCATAGTCCAACGAGGAGTTTCCCGCCAAACTTCAGTGATGGAACACCTGAGCAGACGTTACCCCCAGCTTCAAAAGTAAAGTGACAATGTGACAGATTAGATATAAAAGCAAAATCAGGTACCGCGTTATGATATGGTTTGTCTCATGACCAAATTGTTTATGATAGAAATACTGAAATACAAAATCAATTAAATATTTCAAAACTTAAAGTTCGAAATATCTTCTTGACTATTGTTGGCAGATATTCTAGCATGTTACGTATCGTTGTGAAGGTGTACCGGTAATAAGGTATTTTATGTAAATTGTTATTACGTTCCTGTGTTTATTTGTCAACAACAAGTGTCTTAGATCATGAACAGGCCTATACCTACATAATGAGGACAATATGTCGGCATTTTTGCTGTTTTTGTAAGTCCACCCTACACACACTTTTTGTTAAATGAATGAGGGAGATAAATAAAACAAAATTTAAACAATCTATTATGTGGGTTGGTGGGTGGGTAGGTATGTGTGTGTGTGTGTGTGTGTGTGTGAGTTTACCACATGTAAATGTGTTTTTATATTAAAACCGCATTATTGAATATTACAAAGAGTCCTGTAGTTTGCTACCTTTTCATCAATTAAGAAATTAAGTACAGAAGGTGAATTTCAATCAAAAAGGGGAAAGAAGAGATTATATTTGTATACTCTATTTTTACAGAGCAATTTTGACTTTCGTGATTTACAGGAATTATTTTTTTTTTCCAGAGTGATAATTAACGTTATATCTTACATAATTGTAATTCACTCGCTTTGTCAGTTTTTCAAATGATGTTACATAAGGGTTTGGCGCCCTTTATCCGTCTGTCCATCTTTGTCAATTTAAATTTTAAAGATATGCCTTCTCTACCGGATTCAGGCGGTATGTCTGTTTAACCTAAAACCCCTCCGCTGGGATTTGATAAAGATTTGAGAACTTCATGTATTACGGTTTGGTTTGGAAAGACAAAATGTTTAATATTTTCGCACAACTCACCACCACCTCCCGACCCGTTGGTTGAGGAATCTCCTGCAATGCAATTCAACAAAAGGAGGATGGCAATACATGGTCAATGAAGGACCCCGTTTACAGTGCGAGGCTCGGCCGCGGCCGAGCCGCGGCCGAGCCCAGCCCCCGCTTCAGTGTAAACGCGCAAAAGGCCAAATGCGAGGCCAAAATTGGCCTCGCATTTGGCCTCGCTCTGGAGGTGGTCTCGGCCGCGGCCGAGCCGCGGCCGAGCCCGGCCTCTTCTTGGTGTAAACGCAAACTGGGCCAAATGCGCGGCCAATTTTAGTCTGGCTTCCAGACCCTCTGCCCATACTATTTCGCTATTCACGATATTAACCCCCTCATTGTGGAAAACTAGTATAGTTTAAGGCACTGGCGTAGCCAGGGGGGGGGGGGGCGATGGGGGCGGTCGCCCCCCCTAAGATTTGGACCGGGGATTTGGGAGGCGGAAAAAAAAAAATGCGTGTATACTGTATGCATGCACATGAAGCGGGTCTCCTATGCAACCTTTCATCAAATAAGATATTTTTTTGAATATTTCACTCAAAGTGTGCACCAGATCGTTGAATTTCAATTCAAAATATGCAAAATCTCTCGTGCTTGGGAGGGGGTATCCCCCTCCCAAACCCTCCCCCTCTGTGCCTCTTTCCCTAGCTTAGTACACTTTTTAGATTTACAAAAAAAAAAATGAATAATTCTGAGTGCACAAGACTTATCACTATATTCCGAAAACTCAAGGTTCCCTCATGTATAAGGGGAATTTCCCCTTTTAATCGACCCTTTCCTCCCTCAGCCCCCCCCCCCCCATCAGTTTTTTTTTTTTTTTTTTTTTTTTTTTTGGTGATTTCCCAAATGTTGATTCCATCAAATATGCGTATACGAGATATTTCAATTTCAACCTTAAAAAGGCAAAAGCTCCATCGGAAGGGAAGGGTGGACCCACGCCTTCTCCCTGCTCGCCCGCCCCTCCCCCCCCCCCCCTTCCGCCATGCATAGAAGTAGACTGTGGCTATACCCAGATCGCTTTATTTCAATTCTAAAAACGCAAAAGCTCCGCGAGCGGGAGGGGGAATCCCCCTTCCCCTAGGCTCTACCTCACTAGACTTTATACATACACACAGATGGTGCACATTCGGAATAAGAGCTAAATTCCGTGATTTTAACACTTGATGAAAAAGTATTGCACCAAAAATTTGCACCAGATCGCTGAATTTCAGGTCTGAAAACGCAAAATCACCTTCGTGTGGGAGGGGATATGTCCCTATCTACACCCTCGTGTGCATGCTTTTTCTGTTTCATTGCTGAACTGCAGACAGCGTTCATGATATTCACTGTAAGAATTAATACACGAAGATTATTTAAATGATATACCATTTTATAGGCAAATTGTTCAATAATAATCTACACTAAAATATACTGCAACCTTAAACAAGTGGGACTGTTTCAACTCGTTAAAACACGCAAAAACATGCATTTATTGCACCATTTGCAACATCAAAATGCAAAAAGTTCTCACCGTGGGAGGGGGGACACCCCCCTCCCACACCCTCCCCTCCCCCCTCGCTCGCTCCGCTCGCTCGGGTTCAGTCGCGTTCATGATATTCAGTGAAAAGAATTAACACAAGAAGTGTATTTAAATTGTACCATTTTAGTAGGCAAATTGTTCAATAATAATCTACATCAAAATATACTCCTACCTTAAACAATTGGGACTGTTTCTCGTCGATAAAACGCGCAAAAACATGCATCAAATTGCACCATTTACAACATCAAAATGCAATAAGTTCTTACCGTGGGAGGGGGGACACCCCCCTCCCACACCTTCCCCTCCCACCTCGCTCGCTCCGCTCGCTCGGGTTCAGTCGCGTTCATGATATTCAGTGAAAAGAATTAATATAAGAAGTGTATCTGAATTATACCATTTTATAGGCAAATTGTTCAATAATAATCTACATCAAAATATACTCCTACCTTAAACAATTGGGACTGTTTCTCGTCGATAAAACGCGCAAAATCATGCATCAAATTGCACCATTTACAACATCAAAATGCAAAAAGTTCTTACCGTGGGAGGGGGGACACCCCCCTCCCACACCCTCCCCTCCCCCCTCGCTCGCTCCGCTCGCTCGGGTTCAGTCGCGTTCATGATATTCAATGAAAAGAATTAACACAAGAAGTGTATTTGAATTGTACCATTTTATAGGCATATTGTTCAATAATAATCTACATCAAAATATACTCCTACCTTAAACAAGTGGGACTGTTTCTCGTCGATAAAACGCGCAAAAACATGCATCAAATTGCACCATTTACAACATCAAAATGCAAAAAGTTCTTACCGTGGGAGGGGGGACACCCCCCTCCCACACCCTCCCCTCCCCCCTCGCTCGCTCCGCTCGCTCGGGTTCAGTCGCGTTCATGATATTCAGTGAAAAGAATTAATATAAGAAGTGTATTTAAATTATACCATTTTATAGGCAAATTGTTCAATAGTAATCTACATCAAAATATACTCCTACCTTAAACAAGTGGGACTGTTTCTCGTCGATAAAACGCGCAAAAACATGCATCAAATTGCACCATTTACAACATCAAAATGCAAAAAGTTCTTACCGTGGGAGGGGGGACACCCCCTCCCACACCCTCCCCTCCCCCCTCGCTCGCTCCGCTCGCGCTCGGGTTCAGTCGCGTTCATGATATTCAGTGAAAAGAATTAACACAAGAAGTGTATTTGAATTGTACCATTTTATAGGCATATTGTTCAATAATAATCTACATCAAAATATACTCCTACCTTAAACAAGTGGGACTGTTTCTCGTCGATAAAACGCGCAAAAGCATGCATCAAATTGCACCATTTACAACATCAAAATGCAAAAAGTTCTTACCGTGGGAGGGGGGACACCCCCCTCCCACACCCTCCCCTCCCCCCTCGCTCGCTCCGCTCGCTCGGGTTCAGTCGCGTTCATGATATTCAGTGAAAAGAATTAATATAAGAAGTGTATTTTAATTATACCATTTTATAGGCAAATTGTTCAATAGTAATCTACATCAAAATATACTCCTACCTTAAACAAGTGGGACTGTTTCTCGTCGATAAAACGCGCAAAAACATGCATCAAATTGCACCATTTACAATATCAAAATGCAAAAAGTTCTTACCGTGGGAGGGGGGACACCCCCCTCCCATCACCCTCCCCCCCTCGCTCGCTCCGCTCGCTCGGGCTCGGTCGCTTCGCTCCCTCGCAGACTAACCGCCCCCCCTAAGATCAAATCCTGGCTACGCCGTTGGTTTAAGGTGGTTTTGTCCTGCAAAGGATTTTTCCTTCGGCAAAGGCCTTTGCCCCAACGGCGACTTCGTCGCCACGGAATCCAGTTGGCAAAGGGTCTGAAAACCAGGCTATACCAAATTGCGTTTGTTTACAAGCAGAGCGCCACTACGACAAAATATTGAAAGGTTTGAATTAAAAGCGCGGCCGAGCCCAGCAGTGTAAACGGACAAAATTGCGAGGCTCGGCCGCGCAATTCAGGCCGGGCTTGGCCGCGGCCGAGCCGCGGCCGAGCCCGGCCCCGCACTGTAAACGGGGTCAAGGACTAACAACTCTCAAAATCATTTTCGATATGACGTCTGTTGATTTTTTTGTTGTTGTCACAGACACATAATTATGCAGACGGAGAAATAACAAACGTGATGCTGTCAAACTAGGTATCTCTATCATATCACATGATCATAGATGGTATCACGTGATCAACTTTTGATAGACCAATTTTGATGTTGGGAAACTATTGTCATGCTTGTTGAAAATCTGTGCAAAGCTAAAAAGCGCTTTGACATTATTTGATGAGACACAGACCATCCTAGTGAAGGAGGAGCTTTCCAACTTAAAATATCATCACTATTGTTTTATTACCGTTTCTGAATGAGTGCTGCGCAGTATACTGTGTATTTGAACGATTTTCAGGTTATTACTTCGTACGGTGTACAGTCATCATCCGAGAAACCGGGAGGGTAATAGTATCATAGTACGCCATATTTCTTTTTACGGAAATATATATAACCAATGGGCACTTTCTTCCTTAAAATGAGACATAAAAATTGATAACACCTACTCTTAAAACAAAGATGAGGCATTAACAGAAGAGAAATTGCACACACCCTCACATACAATGTACATATGATAAAATTCATTGTATATCATTCACACATTAAAAATCTTTAAATATTTTCAAATTGATAAATGAGTATTGGATTAAAAAAAAACACAACAACACCTGAAACTGAATGCAGTTATACACAGATATCTAAACTGATTTCATCCAACTGCAAATAAAGTTATGGGAGAAAATAAAACTCAGCATAATGCGAACATCGTAATGTGCAATGACACCAATACAAAACAAAACAAAAAATCGAGGCTATCAGTATTCGAAAAGAGAGTGAAAAAAACCCACCAAAAACAAGGAGAGGAAACATCAAGGAAGTTGAACAGGATATTTTGGAATAAGTATTCCCGAACAGGTGTGGAAACGGATAAAAATAATAAAAAGAGGACAACCATAAAGTAGAGAGAGAGGGAGAGAGAAGAGACGAACATCGAGATTAATGAAAAGGGGGGAAACAAGCGAAGCAGAGAGAAAAATAAATACTCGCGAGCAGGTGTGAATAAGTATTCGTAATCAGGTGTGAAAGCGAATAAAATAATGAGAGGATAGCAGCAACATATAGATCGAGAGGGGACGAACGGGGAAATCAAAGAGAAGGGGTAAAACAAAATGGAACAGAGAGGAAAAAATCAAAAAGAGCTCGGATAAATCTTTCAAATTGATTGCAGAAAAAAATACCATCAACAGCAGCAACGAGCTACACATACGAAGTACACATACGAAGTGCCACATGTGCAATTAGAAAAAAAAAAAATAGAAAAGAAGAAGAGCATAACATAGGAGGTAATCACAATGCGGATAACGCTACATACATGAGAGATGTGACCGAGCGAGGCTAGCTGCCTACAACAGTGTACAATTTACAATGCATTCAACCTTTCTGGTTTCATGAATCAAAATTAAACCATGAAATTCATTGCTATTGAAGACCATAATAAATGCTTGAAATGAAAACTTCCTGAAGAAATTTCCAGGAATTCAAATTCCAACTGTAATTGAGCTCAATACTGACAAAAAAAAACCCGAAGAAAAAAGGGGGAAATTGAAAGAAAAAGTGTCGAAATGATAGGAGGATGGACAAAGACATAAAGAAACAGAGGGAGAAACTGACAGCATTGGACAGATTACAGAGAAAGAAAGAATACAATGAGTATTTCACATTTACAAAACATAGGTTAAGACCATCATCTAACACGTTCTTAGCACGATAAATAACACATGGGTAGATAAAAGAAACAGTTTAAACATTTCAGGTAATTTTGAACATTCATTTCATTGTCCCCTTTTCGTCTTTTCACGATACAGTGACATCCCATTTTATCAGCGATGTTCGAAGTAATGTCAGGCAATATTTGTTATGTTTGAGCTTTTTTTTTCTCTCTAGTTTGATTGAATAAGGTTGTATGAATGGAACTGAGCATTAGTATAGCAGATAGGCTATACGGCTCGTCCGGGAGGTTATTAATTTTGATAAACGCTTACAACGTATTCAATATACAATATTATCACACAATTAATTTTCGTTCATACAAAATTGCTCCACAGATTTCCCTTTGGATATTGTTCAAATAATTCGTACAGTTTTCACCCCTTCTTTTACGTCACTATCACGGCCGGCGCCACGTTTTTAAAGGTGGCGGGGGCAGTTTATATTTCTGCTGCCACTTCCGGTTTTCTTCAGCTGCCAAACAAACAAAAGAAAAAGGGGCCTTACCCCCACTTCACTTCTAAGCCCTCTGGAACAACACACACACACAAAAAAAGCCTGACCACGTGTTTTGCTTTGTTGCTTTTTTTTTCTGGTGACGCTGGGAATTCCCACGTTCAAAATTTATAAATAAATAAATAGCAGTGCATGGGCGGGGGTGGGGGTGGGGGAGTGGTTAGACCCTATGGCCCGAATTCACGAAGGTGGTAAATGAAACCATGGTTTAAACCATGGACAAAAACCATAGAGCGCCAAGTGTCGCACAGAATATTTCGTTACGAAATTGGTCATTTCGTCGACAAAATGACCGTTTCGTTAACGAAATTATCATTTCGTGGACGAATGTTCATTTAGTTACAAAATGTTGTCATTTCGTTACAAAATGATGTCGTTTTCGTTACAAAATGCTGTCATTTCGTTACAAAATAATAATTTCATCGACGAAATGACTGATTTCGTAACGTTTTTGTCCATAATTTAGTTTAAACTATGGTTTCATTTGTACCACCTTCGTGAAGTCGGGCCTAGTATGTATTCCTATGTATTATTCAAAAAGGGGGGCCCTCGTGGGCTTTGCTTGCGTTGTGTCGGTCTTGTGAGCATTTTCTGCGTAGTGTCGAACTCACGGGCTGTGTAAGTCGTGGGCTTATTATACTTGATACCAAACTCGTGTGCTTTATTCACTTGGTGTCGAACTCGTAGGCTGTACAGCTAGTTGGCTGTATGGCTTGTGATTTGCATGACTCGTGAGCTGTATGACATTTGGGTTGTATGACTCGTGGGTGTCGGTCTCCTGACGTGACCCCGATTATGCACCCCCACCGCACCCTCAGAACAAAACAAACTGCGGCCCCTTTTGTGAGTTCAAGCTACACCCAAACTTTCTTCACAATAGCGGACTCTTCGCAGCTGCATAATTACGCTAACAGCTTTCCTGAATAATACTCAATCAGTTTAAGATGTGCGTTGATTCTCTTACTGCATTATAATCTAAATGAAGATGATAGATAATGAATAAATGAATGACAGATAAAATCACAATATCAAGCACCGTATTGGACATAATTTATATCCTCGAATCTTACCCATGACGTTGATATTGAAGCTACACTCGACGAAGAGACCGTAAGGGTCTGTAGCCCTGTAGCCCACCTGAGTCGTTCCAACCGGATAAGCAGTAGTCTCATTCAGGCGGTCTAGGGTAATACAACTCGTGTCATAATCTGTTGAAACCATCGGAGGGAGGAATTTCACTGGCGCTGTGGACTGCCCCGCTGTAGCGTTGACCTCTATATCTGACGGACATGATATGGCTAGCCGTTTACCCATGACAGCATCTGAAAAAAAAAAAAAACTTGTTAAAATTTATATCTATGCGGAAAATTTCTCAATGCGAATATACAGCACTGGTATATAATTAAGGCTACACTTCGTTATTTCGTAGGTTTATTATTCCGAAGGTTCGTTATTTGGGAGATTCGTTAATCCGAAAATGAAATAAGGATCGTTATTCTAAAGCTTCGTTAATCCGAAAATGAAGAAAAGATCGTTATTCTGAAGCTTTGTTAATCCAAACATGAAACACCAGTGGGAAGATTTGTTAATCTGAAAACATCCCCGAAAAAACAACAAACAAACAAACAAACAAACAAACAACAAATCGTTATTCTGAAGATTCGTTAATCCAAAAACAAAATTGGGTTCTTGATTCGTAAGGTTCGTTACTTCGCAACTCGTTTTCATTTTGGGATGAAGCTTTGGAATAGCGTAAAAATTTTAATGTTGGGATTACTGAACCCTCTTCTTGCTTTCGGAATAACGAACATTAATAGGTACACGGAATTTCTGTGTTTCAGAATAACAAACCTTCGAAATATCGAATAATATTTGTTTTTTAGGATTCACAAATCTTCGAAATAACCAACCTTTGGTAGAGCAGTGGCTACAGTGAAGAGGCTACTCTGGATAAAGAATTAGACCTTTGTTATTATTCCTATTAGGCCAACATCATAATCCAAATAATGAGAGTTGAACTGGGAGTACCTGTTATACAATTTTAGGATGGATCGACAGACGTACAACATTATGTGAATTGCGCTTGTCCAGAGCGATATCTGGTTGATAGGAAGGAAGTGTTAGAGTTAAATCAAGAGTTAAACCATGGAGCTATGATAGATCTGTTGTGACTCCATGGTTTAACTGGATTGGGTTATAGATAGACTAGGAGACAAAAATATAGGTTGAGAAAGTTCACGAAAGCAATCATTAATTGCAATGAAAGCGAAAGACCCACAGACCTGTGTGAAATAGGGTAACGACCGGTTGTTGTAATATCTCTGTCATAATACCATGGCAGTCAAAATATGAAGGAACGAGCTTGTTGAGCGTAGGTCCCAATTAAAATCGAGTTAAATATTAAGATGGGGAGCACGGGTACAACAATGACCGAAACATAGAGAAAAAATTCCAGTTATACAGCCATATAGCACATTCTTCTCTAATGCAGATTTGGGGTCGGATAAGCCACATGCTGTAGGCGGATGAACCTATGATTTGTGCCTATGATGATCGATGTTCGACGCCGCCGTCTTGCTGAGCGATCTGAAGATATCATTTTGAACGTAACATAATGTTGGCTATATTTTGCTTATTTATTTATTAGATGAAATGAAATGTCACTCAATGATAAGGCATGTAGAACAAAAGCTAATCCCGTCCAGAAATTTGTACATAAGACTAGTGTAAATCAAAGCTGTATCATGTGAAAATGTTTAAAAACTGTACCATCCTGGAAAGCCAGTTTTATCACTTTTCCACTTAATTTCTACAAATAAAACTAATATGGAATAATCTTCAAGTACAATAAGCCAGTTCGGAGTTAGCTCATGGGCACATTGGTACGAATGACCTTTCTCTTTTCTCAGTTGGTTAGGGGCACTTCACTTGTTTTCAGAGCGACATAAAGCATAATCTTTACGTAACAATTTATGGGATTCATCAATCCCGTTCAAACAAAGAATAAACTTGCGTAGACCAGATGAGCAGAATGATCTGTCAATTCACAATTGAGAAAGCATCCATTTCATTATTTTGCATTGGATGTATTGACAATCTCTTTCTATTGATATTGCCAAATACCACTTTTGCTGACAGGTGGATGTGCTGGCAAGCGGCATTTATAAGGATTACATGAATAATCATTACATGACAGATGCTTATCCCAGTAAATTTAAAAACCAACATGCCTGTTGGTCCGAATGACCTTGTTTCTGCTCATGCGCAAAGTGGAACTCCGAACTGGCTTATTTACACTCTGGAGACCTTTCTGCTTCTGCCTCTTCCCTCCACCATTCTAAAAAAAAAAGTTCCGCGAAGTTAATTATCTCCATCCCAGTATATATCTTTTCAGCGTTTTTGATTGATTTAATTTATTTCCGCAAAATAACATATGTACATCACTTCTTATTGAATAATAAAGAAATTGTCACAAAAGTACACGAAACTGCGGCTAGATGAACCTGCTCAGCTCCGCCCTCATGGTGGAGCTGTTTTACCGAGGGCTCCAGAAGAAAACACACTCGGTATATCTGAAATTAACATACAAACTTGTATCGACAAAAACTACACTACACTAAATTAAAATAACATCCACTACTACACTTCAGTTATATAAACACGATGGCAATAAGCCAAGTCAATAAATCTAACAAATATAGCCTACTATACACCTACGATTCAAAGAAAAAAAAAGAAGAACACAAAAAATAGAGTACATATACAAATACATTTAAGTTGAAAATTTGATACTATTATCTATATTGATAACTATTAACTATTTGAAAATCGTTCACTTTCCTGAAGATCTTACCTGGCACATCACCGGCTATGATTGGATTGGAAAACGTGAATAGCCCGCCGCCAGCTTGAGGAACTGAATCATATGGCATAGGCATGCCTGTAAAACTATCTGCGGCCAACAGCGAATCAGTTGTGATATAAAGTCTACCTCCAAATCGGAAGATGCTGTTAGGACCTTTCGACAATCCATTAATAATTGACTCCAATTGGACATCCCCGCCGGTGGAAGGTACCTTTCCGACTCTACCACTGCTAGTGCCAAAGTACAGGAAAGAGTCTGCAAAGAAAAAGAAAAAAAAAAAGAATTGTTGTCAAAGCTTCAACAACAACAACAACAACAATAACAACAAAGACTTACGTCGTGCATAGAATGAAATGAAGCGATGCCTAAAATGTAATTCTACATAAAACGCAGTGCAACGCATCTTGCGTAGGATGGACATTATGCATGCATGGTGGTGCACCTTTTGCTTCCACGTATAAACACCATGCATGAGGTGTTGAGTTACGTTGATGATGTGGGAGCCAGTGTTCTTTAAAACTGGGAACTTAGAAATATGAAGTATTTGCAAATTTATCATGTCGAAGAATTAAAATTTGAAAGGGCATCGTTCAGTTTCTCTTTCCAAAAATTGAGCGGATCTAATAGGACTACACAGCAGAGGAACGCATACTTGCGGTCATGGCTACCCATGGTAATACCATGTGTATGCAGGGAATGAAATTTGAGTGAAATTTAACGTAGGAAGTCAAGCTCTTGTGAAATGAAATCTCGGTTTCACTATACGTAGAATATAATTTCAGAAAGACCAACCCTATACTGTGCATGAAGGCCTTAAACTTGATAAGTGACCACTATACTAGGCCCCTAATTATAATGACTTCAGCTGCTGTCAAAATAGCGTTATCATTGATATACGTGTAGATCCCACTATATAATACAGTCGAGAATTCAAGATTTTTTTATTTTTTTTTTACATTTTTTGAGGAAGATTAATTCGAATGAATACCCTATATACTGCAGTTCTTGTTGGGAAACGAGGCAAGAAATAGAAGGGGAAAAAAAACCCCGGGCAAATCTCCCTTTCAATAATGTAGGCCTACATACTTTTTAAACACAGGTGCCGTAGGCCTATAGATATAGAAATGCTGGTGAAGATGTACTTCGGATGTAAACGGTACAACAAGAAAATGACACCAAGTATATAGCCATATAACGATACACCCAGAGTCATCGCTTTTGGTGTCCGGGTCATGTCATAAGACGAAATGAAGATCGAATTCATGTGCTTTTCGTTGATCGTGTCAAAAAAAAAAAAAAAAAAAAAAAAAAAATCCGTAAAGGAATTCCGTAAAGGGGAGGCGCCTTTGCAAAATAAAAGGGGGAGGGGCGCACGCATCCCCGTTTTTTTCTTTTTATTTCTTTTGTTCAAACCAAAAATAAAGAGGGGCGCACGCCCGGCGTGCCCCATCTGGATCCGCCTCTGCAATCTGCTATAAAAATGTCAAACACGATATCTTTCGTTGCTGAAATAATTCAAGGGCCGCGTGACTAATTCAGAGTTGAAGTAAGATACATCACGAAGATAATATAACTTACCAAATTGGTCGAAGAACAATGCGGTGACTTGCTCTCCGCAACTCGCTACACCAAGTACTTTTTCATCCGTACCATTTAAGAATGATGACAAGATGTTCCCGGTGCCTAAGGCATAGAATAGTCTCCTACAAGGAGAGTGTCCAAATAATGGAATAATTATTTGATACGCCGATTACCAGATATTACTAGTAATCATAAAAACTGTTGGCTGTATTTCCTCTTAATTGCTTTCATAATATCGAGCACTATGTGTTTTTACGTAACATAGAACTACTATTCTGAGGCAGAAAAAATTTTTTTTAAAGAAAACAAAATATTGGTCAAAATGCTTCTGTGAATGCAAGTGTAGGGTAAACACACATCTTTTATCATGGCTATAATGTCTGTATATAATTTACCTGACCACTATATACAGAGCGTATCAAAAAAAAAAAAAAAAAAGGGTAATCCAACTTTGGAGGGCTGCCATTTCTTAACTGTCGGTTATGAAGAGCACAATGTTGGTTACATGGAAAGAGGATCTCTTTCTCTTTCCATTGATACCTAATTATGTTGACATTAACTGTTGTCATGCATGAATGAGCACATGGACTTTAAAGACAACAATGACAAATTACACTTTTTCCAAGTTTGCGTGTTATTGTGAAGGATGAGATCTGTCAATGAAAGTGGTCAAATCATCAGGCCAGCCTGCACGACTGCAGATTCGTGTTTTAGGGTTTCTTCTAACGTTGTCGATATTTTGTCCTTCCCATTAAGGCGAAACCATTATCCATTTTACTCTCTTTATAATCAAGACATGGTTTGCCACTGGGTTGAATACGAACAGAGAAAAATGGACTGTGTCGGTTGGCCTCTGTGGGAGCGACCAAGTTATCGGACAAAAGGCCATGATATTAAAAGGTTATGGACCATAAAATGTTGGGAGAAAACCTAAACACAAACCCTAAACACAAAACCTAAACACAACTTGGGGATAAATGCGAGGGATCACCGAAGTGATGCAGCTTTTTGAGTATATAACAAAATGTAAACAGAGGAAAACCGACCAGAAATGAATGTAATTTATTGAGACTTTAGGGTTTCTGGGACGAACACTGAACTAGGGCTCAAATCCCGATGGAATCCCATTTTCTTTGTTCATTTCGCCAATAATAAATTATATTCATTTCTGGTCAGATTTCCTCTGTTTACATGAGTTCATGACATTAATTTTTTGTGAGTGTCTTATTTTTTCTCAAATGTTCACGGATTTACTTCTCTGATTTGTCTATCTTCATACAGAGCAACATCATAACGAGGATGGGTTTCCCTTTTGGGGAGAAAATGATGTTTCATATTAGGATCAATCTGATATATACCCAGCAGCTTCGTCGATGTCCAGCGCTGTAATCATATCTGATGATTTTATAACCACGACAGCCGGAGACCCTCCACCAACCGGTAGTCGACTCACAAATCCGGGATAGAGTGTGCTGTAGTAGAGGTTTTGCTCGGCCTTATGAACTTTAAGTGCGCTGACTGTAACAATGTGAATGAAAAGATAAGCAAGTTTAGAAACCTGGTCAATCACGTCCCAGCAACTCTACAAAGACGAATAATATTATGAGGACAAAAATGTCCATTTACGCTCGTTACCATAGTCATCTTGCCACTAGGAGAGATGTGGGAGAGTTGAGCCACAAGGAGAGTTTTGATTGATTTGATTTGATTTGATTTGGTTTATTTCCGCATTCAATCAGATACAAATTAAATACAAATTTCAATGAAGCGCAAAGAAAAAGAATAGCAAATGCGGTGAAGTAAACCGATAACAGTACACAAATTGATAGCTGATACACATGAGCAATTCCATTGAGCAGTATACATTCACAGAAACATAAAATAAAATATACAATTTTTTTTCAGTAAACAACAGAGATAATTGAATGCAGGAGACCGCCATCGTAAGCGATTAAGCTTGAAATGGATGGGGTCTCGAGTTGGGCCAGTATTGGTGGAGATGAGGATTGGTCTTTGAACTTTTTGCGAGATACCAAGAAATCTCTTATGAAATAGTACAGAGTATACCATTCTAAGAGGATTTCAAAGTTAATTTGATGACAATCGGTTTTTGAACGGCCGAGACATCCCAAAACAAAATAACACTGTAAAGCAATCGTAATAAAAGGTTGGTCCCACCTTTTATTACAATTATGTTATTCTTAACTTACAAAAAGGAGAGTTGAGCCATTGAGTTGAGCAATGGCTCTACTCTCTTGGTATTAAGGTGCCATGCATACATCAGAGCACCATGCCACACACACACACACATGCACACACACACACACACACACACAAATAATAACAAGACTAAATAGAATGAGGGAGCTTTTGGGGGATGTAGGACTTACACTTTGTTCTTGTTTTGGAGAAAAAAAAAATTGCCGGATCCAAGAGGTCTGATCACTGGGTCGGCCGCCACTTTGAATTCCAATATGGCCGCCATCACAAAACATTTTAAGATCCTTATCTTCAGTTTTCTGACTGTCATAGGCCATTGAAATTTGATACATAAAAGCATGGTAATATAATGACTTCAATATAACAGATTAATTTGATATGTCTGACAAGCTGCACGGCAGCCAATTTGAATTTTCCTATACAGTTGCCATGTTGGAGTGTTGAAAATCTCGATCTCGGGTTTGTAAATAAGGCTTGATTGAACGCGCGTTTGTTTGCTGATTGAGTGTGCGCTGCTGTATTTACACTGCGACGTCAGTGAAGTGCATTATGCTTTATTTTTGCTGCACGTTTTTGCATGATCGTGAATGTTAATCATGATCTTTGTCTGGGCAGCCATATTGGAATTCAAAATAGCGGGCATAGCGTTCGTCATACACATCACATTATTCCACTTTCAACTCAGCATGTTAAAATACCTGATTCCACCAAATTTCAGCGTCACTCGTCTTTACAACTCGACATAGGGATTTTGAACATTTCGTCGAGCGGCCATATTGGAATTCAAAATGGCGGCCATTCGATATTTGTTAGACACTTCAAATTAATCCGTCATTGAATTCAATTTGTCAAAACGCTCTTGTGTACCAAATTTTGGTGCCACAGGTCAATTAGAACTGAAGATAGGGATCTTTAAATTTGATCATGACGGCGGCCATATTTGAATTCAAAATGGCGGCCGACCCAGCGGTCAGATCTCTTGGATCCGGCATTTTTTTTTTTTTTTTTCAATCAGCGCCCCAAAATACCCCTGTATGCAGAATTTCATGCTTTCCACTGGATGTGAGCATCTCGTCCAATTTTTGCAACAAAATCTGCCCCACTTTGTATGTTTCTCAAATAATGTTGCCTTGCTTCAATCTAAGATTCAGGCTGCAGTTCCGATGAGTAAATTGTTTCTACTGTGCTTCATTATACAAGGGATTATATAGATATGTAGGAAGGTGATGAGTACAAGTTAAAGTGGAAATTAGTCCAATTATTACAAAATGTAATTAAGCAAAACATCGTTGGAATATACAAGTGATTATATAGGGGTGTCGATAAAGTGCGTAAGAGAATGTTTCAACTTCTCAAATTTCAAGATGTATACTTCATAAAGCAATATAGAATATTCATTTCTGGCTACTTGTAAGTCAGATTTTTCAATTCATCTGTATCTGTTTAAATAATCATGGTTCAACTCTCCAACAAGTGGCACAATACATTCCAAACAGGGGCGGATCCAGGAATTCCGTAAAGAGGGATCGCTTGTACAAAACTAAAGGGGGCGCACGCACCCCTCCCCCAGAGCGGGTTAACCCGCTCTGCCCTCCCCCATCATGTTTTTCTTTTTGTTTCTTTTGTTGTTTTCATGCGCCCGGTGCGGTCCTTCCTGGATCCACCACTGTCAAAGCTTATGGCATAACTCCCCTGGAAGACGTGGCTCAACACTCCTTGCACTGCGGGAATGTTGAGCCACTTAACACCTTTTTTTTTTCCCGAAAGACAAGTTTCTTAAATTATGCAATGATCTAGAATAAATTTTCACAGGTACTATATAGCATTATATTGTACTTCAATATGGCGGCAAACACCTGTTTTAAAGAAGGATTAAATAGGAAATAAAGTATAGAAAGAAGAATATTGCTCAACTCTCCCGCATCACCCCTACCTGCATACCGTAAAGTCTTTCTTACTTGATACCATGGTGAAGGCGAAACAATACAGTAGTTATGTCTTTAAAGAGGAAATCCAGTTCAAATATAGGTTATATAGTCTGATAAAAGAGAGTAAAATTTTACGAGTTCAACGGTAAGAGTTTAACCGAAATCGGATGAAAAATAAGGAAGTTATGAAATTTTGAAATTTTGTACAGTGGGTATGAATATGCAAATGATTGAGCTAACCATGTCATACCCTCACAATTTTGTATTGATCGTGTACCAAAAAAATAACGAAAATTCAACGTTTCTGTCATTCAAGTCTGAAACATGACGTCATTCCTGGTTGGAAAAACTTCAGAATATAAATCAGTTAGATATATGAGGATTTGATCCTCGGGCATAATGTGTTTGAAGGAAAAACAGGAAGTTTCAAATTTTTATGTACAAACTATATGGTAAGTTGTGAGGGAATGACATGCTCACTTTGCCATTTGCTTATTCATATTGACTGTTCAAGAACTGTTTTCCCCCAAAATAGCGAAAATTCAAAATGTCATAACTTTCTTATTTTTCATCCGATTTCGATAAAATTTATACAGTTGAACTCGTAATATTTTACTCTTTCTTATCGGACTAACTTATATTTGGAATGGATTTCCTCTTTAACTTTAATCTACAAATTTTCAAGGTATTCTATTCAATTATTAAACCAACACAGAGCCCTTACAATAAAACTTGTTTTGCTATCAGTGTAAAATTAAGAAATTTGTTACCTGTCATTCTATATATTCATGTATATTAGTGAAAACTTACAAAAATTTGCTAACAATATTTGTTTTATTAAAAACAGTACTAGTTTTGTCTACAGTTTTGGACAAAGTAAGAAATTGAATATTCCATTCTATAAAATAAAGTGTTTCTGGCAAAAATCCGTAGCGAGGAGTGGGGGGGGGGATGATCGGCGATTGTCATCACATACAAGCACAATCGAATACAAGTTCATAATACGCACACGCGCGCGATGTGTATGTACAAGAATCAAGGTTAATGAAAAGAAATTTAAAGAAAATAAGAATGATAATTACGGACATTTATTTTGTATAAATATTTCCTTATTGCTATCTGAAATCCCCGTGAAATTGGCCTTAGGGCTGATTTCAAGTTCAAGTTCAAGTTGATTTTATTTCACTTCCAACGAACAAATAAGAAATACAAAGAAACACTCATATACACAGACGTCATGAAATCAGTACCACAATGCGATGAACAGAATAACATTGTAAGAAAAATATAGGTAAATTATCAACAGAGATACAAATATCTGTTACGTCACTGTGGTAAATGCATAAACGATATTGCTGGAAATGGAGGGGACTGCTAAAAAGCAGAGCTTGTAGAATGCATTCCCCTCATCAAGAAAAAAAAATGCAAAAAAAAATGCAAAAAAAAAAACCAACAACAACAACAACAACAACAAATTTCCCTAAGCGGTAGCAAAAAAAAAAAAAAAACAGACAAGAGTAATACACAGATACAAGCACATTAACAAACACATGGCGGCTCTCTTGTAAGGAAAAAATTGAGGAGGATATAGTAGTGAAGAAGGTACATGTAGTAAGTCCGAGGTGGACAAGGGGGGAGGGGGGGGGGAGGAGGGGAGAGGAGAGGAAAATGGTGGGTCATATCCAGGGCACTGGAGGCACAGAAGCACGGGCTCGCTGGTGAAGAAAGAGTAGTGAGAATAACGAAGCAACAACAACTTTGAAAATCAAAAGTAAAAAAAGAAAAATGAATTATGCTGCGTACGAAGTTTTTAGATAATTCTTTAACTTTAAAGAAAATGTATGAAAACTTAAAGCTTCTTTTATGTTATTATCCAGAGAATTCCAGAATTTTGGTCCAGAAAAGGAGAATAAAGATTTTGCAAAGACCGTTCTAGTCAAAGGCAAATGATATTCATGGGATTGACGGGTTGGATATGCATGAACAGTTTCATTCTTTAAAAAACATGGAATCAAACACAAGGGGGAGAGAATGGTTGGTGAGTTTATACATGAATTGTCCTAATTGCAAACGATAAAGATCATGAATTTTCAAAATATTATTTTCGTGGAATAAATTATTAGTATGACTTCTCCACGATTCGTGACAAATGGTACGAAGAGCTTTTTTCTGTAATAATAATATTCTTTCTGTATAAGTAGAAAAAGTGTTTCCCCATGCGAGTATCCCATAATTTAAGTAAGGTAGTATCAAAGTAGAATATAACATAAAAAGTACATTTTTGGGAAGATAAAATTTAACTTTGTTTATAACACCTATATTCCTTGAAATAACACGACATACAGTATCAATATGCGAACCCCAGGTAAGTTTATTGTCCAGGATCAAACCTAAGAATTTGATGGAGGAAACTTCTTCTATGACCGTGTCTTCCAGGAAAATATTTCTCGGTAAATTTTCCAGCGAATTACTGAACAACATGCATTTAGTTTTTTGCAAATTTATTGATAATTTGTTCACTCTTATCCACTGAAGTAACTTCATTAATTCACTATTTAAATTATCAATTAATCGATCAGAATCAGAATCAGATAAAAACGCATTGGTATTATCCGCAAATAATAAGAAAGAGAGGATGTTTGAAGAATTTGACATATCATTCACATAGAGAATAAATAAAAGGGGACCTAGTAAGCTTCCTTGAGGAACATCACAGTTAACATTTTGTGTTGTTGATGCATGTCCGTTGATAAATACAAACTGTTTTCGATTAGTAAGGTAACTCCTGAACCACTCCAAGGCCTTTCCTCTGATACCATAATGTGATAATTTGTGAAGCAGTATGCTGTGGTCTATGGTGTCAAAGGCCTTGGAGAGGTCCAGGAAGACTCCAATAGTATGATGAAATGTGTCTATCGCTTTTGAAATCCTATCAAGGAAGGTAAGGATTGCATGAGATGTGCAATGCTTTTGCCGAAATCCGAATTGATAATCAGAAATGATTTCGTGGGTGTCTAAGAAATTCAAAAGCCTGGTGTAAACAACCTTTTCTAATATTTTCGAAACAGAGGTTAGCAGAGATATTGGTCTATAATTGGAGACATCTTCCCTTTCCCCTTTTTTATGGACGGGAATTACTTTGGAGACTTTCATAGCCTCAGGGACAACGCCATTACTTATAGACAGATTAAATACATATACAAGTGGATCAACAATATAATCAATAATACTTTTCAAAAGGACATTATCAATGCCGTCATATCCAAAGCTTTTTTATTTTTCAGATTCTGAACTATATCTAATAATTCATTTCTATGCAAAGGCACGAAAAACAATGAGCTTAGATTGGGGACTTCTAAATAATCTTGAAAATTCAGATGACTATGTGGAATATTTTGGGCAAGATTACTTCCTATTTGTGAAAAATACTGGTTGAAAATATCAACTATTGAGGAAACATCATCAACCAATACATCACCATGTTTGATTGATGTAATACGGGGTTTATCCTTATTTTGTTGATAGCCATATTGATAACTTTCCAAGTATTTTGAACATCATGTTTAAACAAACTTATCTGAGTAGTGAAATATTTCCGTTTCTCATAACGTAATATTTGAGTGAGGACGTTTTTATATGAAGTGTATTTATCATGAGATTGCTGGGTACGTTTAATTTTGTCAGCATAATACAAATTATTCTTTCGATTGATTGATCGCAGTAAGGACTTAGATACCCATGGAAGTCTAGGGGATCTTTTGTAATTTCTGGATTTCTTTTTAACAACAGGAACATGCTTATCCATAACCGAAATTAAAGTACTCATAAACAAGTCATAAGCCTCATTTGTATTTTCGGTATTATATACAAAAGACCAATCCACATTACCGAGGTCATTTTGCAACCTCTCTATATTTCCAGGTGTCACCTTCCGGAAAGTTGACACCGGGTCGTTTATGGTGATTTTTTTCTGAAGGGGAATGTGAGTGAAAATAGGGTAATGATCTGATAAATCTGAAAGGATGATACCGGAGACCGGTAAGGGGTTAATATTACAAAATATATTATCAATCAGAGTTGCCGAGTGATTGGTTACTCGAGTTGGTTTGGTTATAAGGGGTAAAAAAGATGTGGACATCATAATATCAAGAAAAGATTGAGCAGTATTCATTGTGTGAAACTTAGATAAATCTATATTGAAGTCTCCCATAATATAGCAGTCTTTATTATGAAATATTGGATTATGGAATAGAAATTGCAAATGATCCAAAAAATCTTGGGCGTTAGAATTAGGAGGTCTATACATTATAAATACAAGTATATTTTTGGCATGGGCGACCTTGATTTCAACACATAATGATTCAACGATTCCGTTCATACATATTAAATCTTTGTGCATAACGTAATCAAGGTTTTGTTTGACGTATAAACCAACACCTCCGCCCATTCTATCGCGTCTACTATTTTCTATAAAATCATAGCCTGGAAGAGAATATGCGAAAGCAGAATCCTGAGTAATCCATGTTTCAGTAAGACCTATTTTAGAAAAAGATATGTCATGAGTATTATCCAAAAAACAACAGAATTTATCAAAATTCTTGTTCACACTCCTTATGTTCAAATGCAATAATGAAAAACAATCGGTGAGTCCGGTTAAAGATTTGAATTGATTCATAGTATAACACTTGGAGCTTAAATATCGTTCATTATTATCCTCATCAAATTCTACATCTGTTTCACAGAAATCGAAATCATAAACAGCAGGATACTCATCATTTTGGGAGTCATTAACTGTGTATGATACTGGATCTTGATGAAACATTTCAAAAAATTCGTCGTTATTTAGTGAACTGAAAGCGAAGTTTTCAATTCCCATCATCTAAAATATAAAGGATGAATGGCAAGACCGAACTCGAGTTGCAGCGAGAACCATGCAGAGTGTGTTCGAGTGCACAAGGCAATGACCCAAGGAACAGAAGAAAAGGGATAACGGAAGAATGCGAGCAACGCTGCGAAAAGAATGGAATAGTAGAAGGGGGAGAGAGAAGCAGGAGAAGACAAGGTACAAGGGTTACAAAAGAGCAGAGTACCGACAATAAACAAGGACAACACAAAGACAGGAAAAAAATACAGCTTGTTACACATAATTCTATAGCTCATATTCATGAGTAGTGAACAACATGCAAAAAAAGAGAGCCCTTCCCACCCCATCAAGGTTTGCCGAACCCAAACTATAAATTCAATAAAAATCAAGTTATTCGCCAACTCAGAGTTGAAACAAGAATTCTCCTAACAAAGGAGAAGGGACGAATTAAACCAATCCTCGGAAAAAGCAACAAGGTAGCAGTCAAACATCCATTACATTATAATGTATAACAGAATCTGGAAGCACCTCATCTTAAATGAAACAAGGCTTGCAGTTTGGTTACCCTGATTTCAAAAGGAAAATGAAAGTAAAACCGAATTCGTGGCGTGCCATTGCATCTTAAACGAAAGCATTAAGTCAATGCAATTCAAATTCAAATTCACGGAGCACGCGAACGATTTAATTGTGAAGGACGCAAATGGCAAAATCCAACATTCGTATCTTAGTCTGCGAAAGATCGCCAAACGAACGCGAGGGTTCGGTAGCGTCGTCAATGTTCGCGGATGTCGTTTTTACTTCGGCGAGAATTAAAAGAAAAAAAAAAACAACTTCAAACCTTTTCCGCACACTTGGTCGTGATTTGCTCGTGATTTGTTTTCGAATGTGTCTTTAAAGCCTCGTCATTATGCGCAAAACGTTCACAATTAGACTTGCGCGATGTTCGCAGAATCTTCGTGAAACTCAAGCAAACAGACCCCGAAACTTTGGAGAATGTCTCGCGTATTTCGCGAAATCCGCGAAGTTCTTCCGATCATTTTACGACTCAATTATAATAAACTGTTCGCGTACCTTTTGAGACATTAGGGAGTTTTCGCAAGCACGACGCAGCCGGTATTTGAGCGTGCCGTGTGCAAAATTTGCTTCTGCGCATGATCAAATCCGAGAAACCTCCCGTCCTGGGGAAAACGAGTACGGTATTCGGCCAAAATAGCGTTCGGTCCCGATGCAGCTGGGTAGGAGCGAGGCAGCCAGCCAGCCAGCCAATCAGCGATCTTGTCCCCACGCCTCCGTCCTAACAGGAGCGAAACTGGTTAGTGTATTGAGGACGGGAGTCCGAGTACGGGGACTGTCACAGGTGATTGCTTCCGCGTATTCTCGGTCTTCCCGTCGTGTAGCGAAAACTCCCTATTCTTACGAACGTTGGCGCTGCGCGAATCTCTGCGTAAATCTCTGCGTATACAAGGCGTTAGCGCGCTGTATAAGCGTTCGGTATATAGTGGCACGACCGTGCTGCTACTAGTATATTGAAGTTATTCCACAGTCACGTGATGCAATCTACAGTAACCAAAATCACAACGCATATTTTACTCCGCGTCTTCAAATAACTCGTGGACTTTCTTTTCAATGTCTAGCTCGTGGGCCCGTGTGACTCGTTGGTGTCTAGCTCCTGCATGAGATGACCCAAAGTGAGAGTGGCTTATATAAGGACCTTTCGTAATATTTCATCTTCAATGAAAAGTTTGAGTCAGTGGGCAGTTGTACGGTGAAAACATCTGTTTGTTTCATTTGGTTGTTGTTGTTGTTGTTTGTTTGTTTGGGTTTTTTTTTTTTTGGGGGGGGGGGCAAAGTGTGAGGGCACTGTGACGTTTTGTCATGAAAATCGGACAGGAATTTCAGTCTTGAAATATATGCTTCCTGAAAAAGTTCAAGTTTGTTGTGTCCGACATCATATTCTTTTAGTGCTTCTTAATATTATCATTGTTAGTATTCAACAAACAGGCGAGATAGCATTCAACCAACTTACGTGAAGTTAACATCGAGAGTATTGTCGTTTCCGTCCCGTTTTGTGTATTGAATTTAGAAATCTTTCTCAGCTTTTCATCGAAGTAATACATTGAGTTCCCGGCGGCATCCAAGGCATACAAGGTCAATGAGCCAAGGGCAGTTTTCCGGGAAAACGTAGCGTTTGAGAGATCACAGTTTGCCGTCCCAAATTGACCGATTAAAAGTTGGTTTTTTGAACTTCTAATCAAGACCTGTGGAGAACCTGGGGAATAATGACATAAGTATAGTATTGACTGTCATGAAAGAAATGATAACAGTATTTGGTAATGATAACGTAACATTACATGTAGTAAATATTATCATGATAATGATACATGAATTCAGAATGACAATGATTTGACATGGTGGGAATACAGACGTTCATTATAGCTAATTATTCTCCTTAAATACATTTAATAAATGTTAGGATACTGTCAGGACTTCCTTTTTGGGAACAACGCTACACACAAAAAAAAACGCAATACATTGTTTGGCGTTATTTTTCCACTTCAACATAGGTACAAGAATTATGTTCAAACTGTTACACATTTCACTTTTTTTTTTTTTTTGGGGGGGGGGTAATTTTGTAAGTGCTGTGAGCCTCGTTGGAAGAGGAACACTCACTACATTGTATTGTATTGTATTACTCCGCAATATTAGTTTAAAGATAAAGTCCGGAATGGGTATTAACTTCTTCTCATACTTATCATTAGATGACGCAATTACTTATTCATGTATTTATTTATTCATTCATTCATGTTTTCTTTAAAAGCAGAGTTGTCCCGTTCAGAGCCACAATGGCCTGCTGTGCAAGGGAGCCCTGCGTCAAATACGAAGGTTACAAAATCAAATACGGATTACAAATAATATCGAGTAACATATGTATACAAATGGAAAATGAAACGAAAACATAAAACATATAAAACATAATAATAAGAGGTGGTCATACGATTATGATCATTTAAGCAAACTTTCCAAGCACTGTCAGACTGTTATTAGCGAAAACTCTGGTTATACCACATCAAAAATGTTCTGCATGCACTTTACAAGACATACATGTAGTTCGCTTGTTCAAAGACTATATTTGTTTTCGCCACCCCCCCCCCACCCTCTTGCAACATGCCATGTAAGAAATGAAAGTATCTGAAATTTAACGCTTCATCTTTGCAAACTATTGTCTGTAGAGACTTTCAAATGGTATTTGTATAGTTAGAAATTATCGTGTTATGATAACATGTGAGACACATATCTATAGATAGGATGAACAAACTTGTGTTGATGAAGATACACCACAAATATATTACCCCTGCCGAGCATTTAAAAGAGTGATAAAGAATATCATATTCATGTTAAAAGATAATGTGAAGCACGGTATATTTTCATACTGAGTTTCACTTCAGTTTCAATAGGTTTCATTTCTCCACTAGTATTTAAAAAAACCATTCAGTATGACAAAATCCAAAATATCCACAATTCATGAAAATATAAACAAAAGTTTTAATTACAAATATAATAATCATGGGAACAATAATTTCATATAAACCCTTCAAAAAAAGTTTGGAAATCTGACTTCAGATGTAAATTTCTCCAGTTTGTAAGCACTATACAATACGTGCTTTATATCAGTGGAAAGAGTATCAAATTCTCTTTAAAATGATATCCTACACATTATGATTATGCTATCCAGTAAAGAACCGTACTCAAAAGTGTCTAATAAGGTCTGCATTGAAAAGTTGCAAAACGAACAAGAACTGTCCTTATGAATGAGAATGGTCGTGAAGAGTACATAAAGAACATGTTCTTTTGTGGAGATGTCTTTTGTTCTCAACTGGTCAGCCATGAAGGCAAATTTCAATAGACATTTTAACTTCACATTCAGGTTTTCAGTTGTTTCTTGCCAGGCAATTTTGATAGCTCATCAAGTTTTATGGTTGTACATCATGCCACTTGTAAGCAATGTTTAAAAAACCCGCGCCATAGGGCAAATTGAAGCTGAGATGCTTCAAAAAGATGACAACGCAAAACCACATAGAGCGAGACATGTGCGCAACTTTCTCGAGAGAGAGAGGGCATCATTAGAAATGGACTGGCCTTCATGCAGCCCCGACCTCAACCCCATAGAACATTTTTGGGGATCAACTTGGTTGAGCTGTGGGGAAGAGGGTCACAAATGCAACGACATAGGCAGGACTCCGTCAGATACTGGTTGACGCTAATCAACAGCATGAGGACACGGTGCCAGGCGGTGGTGCAAGCACTTGGCTCGTCCACCAGATGCTGAGCCCCGATCATGTTCATCGACAATATAAAGACAAAGTAAACATAAAGTAAACACAAAATGAAGACAAAATGAAGACAAAATAAAAATTAAAAATTCCAATAAAATCAAGACCATGCCATTTCACGTCTTTATATCTCTGTTGCGGTTAATGTGGCGAGGTTCAGTGAGATGAAATGGTTTGAGTCATGATAGTTTGAGTCATGATCGTTTGTGTGTGTGTTTGTGTGTGTGTGTGTGTGTGTGTGTGTGTGTGTAACGCTGTGTACGTGTGTGTGTGTGTGTATGCTTATCTGTTTAGTTGAACGCATACATGTTTCACTCCATAAAAATGCTGATGTTACAGTAAATGAACTCCAAAGAAAAAATAGGGAACTCACTCATCACGAGGAAACTGCATTACGGACGTCAAAAATCGGGCCATTTTGCAGCTTTTCAATTCTGACTTAACCTCATATTATTTGTAAGCACTGCACCTCCATGTATACGATAATCATAACAAGTATGGGATCATTTTAAAGAGATTTAAACAATCTTTGTGTGGTACTAAGCACAAATGAATCATTTTAAAGGAAAGATGAGAAATGATTGATCAAGCTCAGATTTCCAAACTTTTTTGAAGGGTTTATTTCATGGCATTTCAAGTACACAGGTGGAGAAGACTGTTCTCGATAACCAAATCGCTTGACTTGAACGACAGCCTCTAGACAGCCTCTAGCTTGTGACAATCTTTTTTAACTGAGAAACAGACCACATACACATAGAATAAATGATGTAGAGCTTTCAATTATTTTCAATGTCATTTGAACAAAAAGGACAACACAAGGTAAATATAACAGGACAAAAAAAATGAGACCGAGGGACAAAAACAAGGAGGTATACTGCCCTGAAACTTTGCGAAGTCCTGTCAAATTTTAACATGAAGTCTCGTTTTATTGCAGTCATTTTCGTTCTAGAATCATCTTACCTTGTAAAAAAAAGAAGAAAAGAAAACATTTTCATATCATTATAATTTCTCCTAATCAGTGTCTTTAGAAGAAGGCACAATCAAGTGCCATCCCATGTTTCTAAGTCACGCATTGCACGTTATCAAGTCTGTCTGTATAGCAGAAAACACAATTGCTGTCAACACATTGAATGCTACCACATCATAATAGCTATATCAAACATGATCAAAAGCATGGAAATTATGTTTTCCTTACCTCCATGAAAATGACCTGCCATGAAAATGACAAAATAACATAAACGCCTGGCTGAACCTGCCAGACGGAGATGGCTCTAGTTTTGCCATGTCGAACTGGGAACCGAAAAATATGATATTTAAAAGACAGATAAACTATACTATGTGGCACGCCTTGGTGGTGTCGCACAGCTCGTCAGTGACGGAATCTCATCCGTTGTTGCAAATACCTAAAATGCTATGCCCTCGTCGAAGTACCTCCCTCTTTATACCCGTCATATTAGTACTGCGGAATTTAATACAAAAATGATCCCTAATCCACCAAGAAGAAGAATGACAGTTGGTAAAAGCACGAGTGCCCTCTTAGAAAGTGGTTCTATAGTTGAAGAGGTTCCTCCGGGTAAACAAGGTTATATTACCATTGTATTATAATACAAATTTTTAGTTCAATCCTCATCGTGTTGACTACCCAGACGCAATATCCTGAAAGCGAAAAAGGCGATTAAACAAACAAACAAACAAACAAACAAATGCAACCTTCGGAGAAGATATTAGTATACTATTATCTTCTCCGAAGGTTGTATTTATTTATTTGTTTGTTTGTTTGTTTGTTTGTTTGTTTGTTTGTTTGTTTGTTTGTTTGTTTGTTTGTTTAATCGCCTTTTTCGCTTTCAGGATATTGCGTCTGGGTAGTCAACACGATGAGGATTGAACTAAAAAAAGAGATTACATCACTTTTTCCTTCCTTCGCTTACATATACCACCAACTCTTAAACTACCAACTTGCGTTTCACTGACTCAACGACTCAAGTACCTGTATACTTCTAGTAAATCAAAGGGAATCTCTCAAACAAAGGAGAACAATGAAAAAAAACTGTTAGACGGGTAGCTAACACGTTATCATTCCTTACATAATTTTAGGTTTAGCCGTCGTCTATTACAACGATTGGCACGAGTGACAATGTCAATAGATATACATTTAGCCACAAGCGAATTGCTGAGCACACCACACTGCCAGATAAAAATTTTCAGTTCGATTCGTATTACCCGACTTCTTTATTCAGAATCATTCGTCGTAGCTCCGGGTCTGTGTTAATCCAGGGCTAATAACGCTGAAATCATTCGTTTCTTTCGAGTATCAGGGAATGAGATTAGAAAGAGGCCATTGTTACTCTTTTTCTTTTTTATAAACAATTAAGTTGAAAACAAAAGAAATGCTGTGTTCCGTTATGTATAGCGAAATGCGAATTGCTTACGAAATTGCATAGCATAGCAAGCATTTAAAGAGCGTCTTTTCATGGACGAACGCCTCATATCTCAGTGGGTTTAAATAAGAATTGTGACCCTGCATCAAAAAAACAACAAAAAGTCACCAGATATGGATTTTTTTTTTTTTGGTTTTTTTGTTAAGAGCTGATTCTAAAAGAATTCTAAAGAATTCTAATTCTAAATTCTGTTGGTTTTTTGATGCGGTTGAGTGTGTTCGAGGTTATTATGCCATGAAAACAACAATGTTCATCCGTGGACAAAAGTGATAAAAAAAAGCAGTCAAACAAACAAACATTAAAACAACCAATTTATTTTGATGGACATATCTGGATCAGATAGAGTTATTGTAGCATAACATTAAAAAAAAGAAATGCCACCATTTTTCGATTACGAGCGGCCTCAGTTGCTACAAAGGAACTGTGGTTGAACCTTCTTTTTTTTTCTTCTTCTTTTTTACATATTGAATTACATCGAGTCTGGCGTACATTATGTCTCGCTGGTGACTGCTCCCTATCACTTATAAAACTGAAATCATCAGGATGAATATAAAACTTCAGTCTCATTTACACGTAGAAGTTAATGACCTATTAGCCCTGTAGATGTATAGACAAACCCCAGGGTGGGTTTAATTTTTACCCTTGCCTATTTCAACAAACCTCCAGTGTCAACTGGATTTAGACTCGAGTTACGGTTATTTAAGCGTAAATTTTTTGAAGATTGTTATCTATACACGCCGTTGGATTATAAGCAGTCCAAGTGATGATTTTTTAATATCAATTTTCTGCTGTACTCTCTAAAAAATCGAGTGAAAATATTCACTCTTGAAGGAGTGAATACAAAAAAAAGAGTGAATTAAGAGTGAAATTGGAGTGAATTTTGAGTGAAAATGTTCATTTTCACTCATTTTGGAGTGACCTCAGGGATCACTCGAAGATTTTGGAGTGATCCCTGAGGTCACTCTAATACGAGTGAAAAAATAGTCAGTATGCGTACCAGTAACTCCGTGAAACTGGAACCAACTGTTTCCATTTTAACTTACCTGATTTGACATCCTAACGTTTTATAGTTCATATTTTGACCAGTTCATTTACCCCCCCCCCAAAAAAAAAAAGCGCACACGTCACGAAACCGACACCCACGAGTCATACAGCCTACGAGTTATACAGCCCTCGAGTCAGCCCATGATTTCGACATTTAGCAAACAAGGCCCACGAGACCGACACATTAAACCCCGTGTTGTATATCTGTCGAACTCTTTGTACCTTTGTACCTATAGTGTCAGCCTCGTGGGCTTTATTTGCCTAGTGTCGAACTCGTGTAGGACTCGTGGGCTGTATGACTCGTGGTTGTCGGTCTTGTGGGATGACCCCCCCCCCTGAATA
Source organism: Diadema setosum (assembly GCF_964275005.1). Lineage (NCBI taxonomy): Eukaryota > Metazoa > Echinodermata > Echinoidea > Diadematoida > Diadematidae > Diadema > Diadema setosum. Next base: position 1,447,685 of record NC_092705.1, read on the forward strand.
TATATATATATATATATATATATATATATATATATATATATATATGGGCCGTGACGCGAGAAAAGGGCCCTTAGCGCCGCTACGCGCAAACGCCAGAAAACGGCGCGGAAGTTCAACAAAGCAATACGCGCAAAAAAAGGTCAACTAGCTAACTACGTGCACATGCATAGACGCATCAAAAAGTGACAGGATTTTGACAAAACATGCGGTTTTTAATGTCGTAATTGGGGCATTTAGGATTGAAATTTCAGAAAAAGGTTTTCATATCCAAATACGTCAGACTTCCTTCTACAATATGGAGGTGAAAACTCATTTTCGCTGTTTAATGCCCTAAGGGCCCTTTTCTCGCGTCATGGCCCATATATATATATATATAATGGTCGCTTTGTACCTCCTCGATCATACAATCTTTGTGAATCTCATATGGGAGGACTGAAAAACGCTCCTTTCTTCCCCGCAGAACATACATAGATGCTGATTAAAAAAAAAATTGAAATGATATGTACATTCAGATCAACATAGTGGAAAAACGTCCAATAGTGAGATGAAGTTTGCAAGGAAGTGTAACAAGTTGTTCATGTCGTCATCACCAGTCATGCTTTACATGATCTGGAGGGGTTGAAGTACGAGCGGTAGCCATCGGTTAGCATGAATTCATAGCAATAACATAAGGGGCTATCAGGTAATTTATGATTCAGGAAAAGAAGATGCATTCACGTAAACAGTTGTTTCGTCCTTGGCATTACAAATTATTACCGTTTTGAGGAGAATTAGAATTAGAAACGAAATCACAATTCGACAATGCATCGCTGAATATCACAAGCTTTCGTCAATTGACAGCAGTTCATACATCACGCAGGAGATGTTTACAAATTGTTCCTCTAATAATAGTATGATATCCAAATGATTTTTAACAGTCGGATACGGTAATTCATATAGATATACATAGTGAAGTGATAGAGAAAAGGAAACAAAAATCTGAACTCCGACCCATTTATTTTCTGGCTGAAAACGTGGCAAGCCTCGTCACTATAGCGAACACCTAAAACTTGAATTAAAACCTTTCATAATGTTAATCGACATCAATTGGGGAATTCATGAAGAGCACGATGTTATTGGAAAATGATTTTGTTAATTGGTAACAATCTCGCTCGTGTTAGCGTGACGAAACTTCCCTTCCCATTTTTTTTGTTTTTTTTTTCCTCATGCCAATATTTTGTTACCACATCCTGTACAAAACAATACGTACTTATTGTCGTTTCTAGTTGGCGCTGTTCATTCTGTCGAGCCAGAGCCTTCTAATAGAAGGCTCTGTGTCGAGCTCGTTGGCCTTATATCTCATTGACCAGCTTGTCATTGTTTGTGGGCAATTATTTGCCTAGATCTGGGCAAGGGTCGAGTTTGACACATTAAAGTGTCATTTTATTTTCACTATCTAGTTCGAGCTTGTAATTGGGTCCATACAATTATGGACATTTTCTGTGGGCGATTATAATAATATTGAAGATGATGATGGTAATGATTATGATAATGATATTATAATGATAATGACTTGTGAGCCGTATAACTCGTGTGCTGTCTGACCCATGAACCTTTTTTTGATGTTGGTCTCGTGGATTGTATGACTCGTGGGTGTCAGTCTCGTGGGATGACCCCTGTATATGCGTGCTTCATCGACTTGAAACAGTCTCATTGGTGTAAGTATTGTAGTCGTATTTTGATATAGATTATTACACTTATTGAATAATATGCCGATAAAAATATCATGAACACTGTCTGTTAAGCAATCAAACAGAAAAAGCATGAAAACGAGGATGTAAGAGAAGAATATTTCTCCTCCCACATATATATATATATATATATATATACTCAGGTGATTCGCTCTTTCTCAAATACTGAGAGAATATATATATAATAGGTCCTATGTGGTCTCAACGCACATTGTCTAATCCCGTCTCCGTCTACAACCAGTTCGTCTAATGATCATTATTTTTCTAGACCAAAAATGGCCACCACTTAGCCTCATTACATGTAAAAGTTCGTCTACTTCCAGATGGGCTATGCCCATTTCGTCTGATACCCACAGTTCTTTAGACACAGAGGGAAAAATCCAAGGACACAAATCTTCATCTGGTCATTGGACGAAACGATAATTAGCCAAACTGGGAGACCAAGCAAGAAGTGGGATTAGACCAAACGGGCATTTTAGACGAAATTGATAGCAGACCGATTGAGTTTAGCCGTAGTGGTGTTAGACGAACTGGGAAGTACTAATTAGACCATTTGATATTAAACCAAGTATCATAATTACACCAACAAACCCGCATCCCGTCTAATTCCACCCCTCCCAGCTGACCTCCCTTCCCCTGCTCTACCCCTCCCTCCCCACCCCTACCTCCCCATCCCGTGTACGTTTACGCGACGTGTTATGTTGTGCGTTTTTGACATGCGTGCGTACGTGCGTATTTATATCCCGTGTACGGTAGGATAGTTCGCCCACTGTTTGTGCACGGTCGGTCGTCAGCGAGCGGCGGCGCGCGCGTATAGAGATTTGATATCATCGTCGAGCAACATGGCGGGGATTGCGCCTGGGACAACGAAGGTGTGATATATTTTATTTGTACCTAATTGTTATGTTTGGTCTGAGCATATATTTGTAAGTTGGTGGCATGCCTAGCATTATTTTCTTGTCGCCATATATCAATGCTGGTATCGTTGTAGTGTGGAGGAGTGAGGATCATAGATCCGACATTTTATTTTTCCGCGCAGTCTGTCTATGTAACGTTACAGTGGCAGTGTAGCCGCACCTGCACTGCACGGGCGGACGCAGCATGCATGCTGCATGAACTGTCGAGTATCGTACATACAAATATTACATGCATACACTAAGGATACAGCAGCCAAGCCATGCAATCGCCATGCATCGCATCGCGACAGCGACATGACATGGCATAGTCTAACGTTAGATAGACAATCTAGCTTGACAGAAACAAGAATTTTAGAAAGATAGGTCTGTAGTGACGTTTCCACGGCAGCGGCATTTTAGCGAGCTTTCGCAAGCACGATCATGACGATGTGGCCGGTAGTTTGTTTAGCGTGCCGTGTACAAAATTTGCTTCTGCGCATGCTCAAATCCGAGAAACGTCCCGGCCCGGTGATCCTGGCTGGAGAAAACGAGTACAATACTCGGCCAAAATACATGTAGCGTTCTCTCCCGATGCTGGGCAGGATTCAGCCAGCCAGCCAGCCAATCAGCGATCTTGTCCCCACGCCTCCGTTCTGACAGGAAAGCGAAACTGTTTAGATACGGCACGGTGGACGGGAGTCCGAATGCGGGGACTGATCGCTTCCGCGTACTCTTGGTCTTTCCGTCGTGTAGCGAAAAGTATTACATCGCGCGCGTGGAGACTACCACTGCACTGGCACTGGCTTCACGGAATCCCATCCATATTAATAGGCATAGGGTAATTAACATCCCCAGTATTCGGTCACTTAAGCTTTTTTTGCAGTATTTTTCAAACTAAGATAATACATACATACATCATAACTACAGCAATGTATGTGAAATATATCAAATTTCTTTAATCTCAATTTTCATTTTGTTAAATATCACACAGAATTTCACAAAATCGCAAAATATATCACCTTGAAAATTCCCCAGTATACGGTCAGTGGCACCAGTATTCGATTGCGCAATATGCGCGTTCAAAGTCAATGCGTGTTCAAGGTAGCTGAAAAATGCATGCACGCGCTACTTTATTGGCGCAAAATTGCATTGGGGACGTTGCGGCGCCCATTGGTGACGGAATACTGGGGATCTGGGACTCGGCACTTGCATTCAACCCTTGTACATGGAGACACTGTATCGGCACGTACGGAAATTTTGTTTTTCTTTTGCATTTTTGAGGATACCATCACACTCCAAGCTTGCGATAAGCAAAAAATCCCGCGAGAGAACGGCCTATTTCTCTATTTTTAGCGTTTTTTTCACGACTTGTACTCTTAAAGCTGGGCCTTATCCGCGCGCGCTTTTGGAAAGTAGCACCGGTTCTGCACTTTTGACGGTAAATTTGGGATTTTGGCTGGATTTTTGGAGGGGGCTAAGGGAGTTTCCTGTTGTGAATGAGTGTGCAAGTATGTGAATTGATGTGATTTGCGTGTGTTGTGACAGTTGAACTTACTGGCTGGTGACTAGTGATAAGTGACCGAATACCGGTAGCTGACCGAATACTGGTGCTCTTACCCTAGCTAACAGTTAGACTTTTACGGAGCCTCATTTAAAAGAAAAGAAAAAAAAGAAAAAGAGAAGCGATTTGCCCGTCTATTCGAAAGCTATAGTATGAGTATGTAGTCTACTCCTAACGTTAAGACCATAACATTAGTAACGTTATATCTAACTGTTAGACCTGTAGAAACTGGTTAAGAGATTGCTAAATTGAAAATAGAGTAGAAACCAAACCCCCCGCAATTAGCCCAGTTTTTGTCCAGATTCCAGAATCTGGACACTTGTCACAAGCCAGTAAATTCTACTGTCACAGCACACACCTATCACATCATTTCACATAAATTTACTGGCACAAGTCGTTCACGACAGGAAAGTGCCTGAGTCACCTCCAGAAATCCATCTAAAAGCCCAAATTTCACTGTCAAAAGCGCAGAATCAGCTCAAGTTTTCCAAAGCTCGCGTGAATAAGGTCCTGTGTTAAAGAGTCGGGGTTACCGAAACAGTGCTGAAAATTGAAAATTTGTGAGATTTTTCGCCTAAAGCAAGCTCAGAGTGTGATGAAAAAGAAAATATCTGTACACTGTACTGCCGATGCAGTGCAGAACAAATGTACAGGGGCTGAATGTATGTGACGAGTCACAAGAATTTGCAGAATTCGGACATGAACGGGCGCCGCAACTCCCCGATGCAACCTTGCGCTTGCGCCAACAAGGTAAGGCACGCGGCGCATTTTTCAGCGGCCTTGTATGCATATTGACATTGAAGGGCATAGCGCGTGTCCAGATTCTGGGGGCTTATCAAGGTGATAATATTTTGGGATTTTTTGAAATTTTATGATGTATTTAACAAAATCAGCAGTGATATAAAAGAAGTTTGATATATTTAACATACATTGTTGTAAACATAATTTTGTATGTATCATTTCAGTTGAACAAATATATTGCAGAAAAGCTTAAGTGTCCGAAAACTGGTGGTTTTACTCTAGTCCCATTATACTTTTTCAGGGACCATTCAGTGAGCCTTGTTTTTGAAGTATTTTAGTCGTTCTTATTCTCCATGCTCACGATTGCTTTTCTTTTCCTCACATCGCATAGAATATTTCCAAGACCAAGTTACAGGCCTTCAGCATAGGCCAGATGAACTTGACGAAGAAGAAGTCCAAGAGAGTGGAAGAGGAAATCAGAAAAAAGGTATGCCGCTATGCCATAGTTTGATTTCTGTTATTTTTATGGATAAAAATTGAACTGAATATGCCACAGCATGTATTTTGTCTATGAATAACTAAATAATTCCTTTTCGTTAAAGCTTTTGTGGCAGTGTTTTTTTTTTTCTGTGGTCAGAATAATTAGTTTTATCTTCAACAATTTTTTTCTCTTTTCAAACCGCGGTGAATGTAATGTGAGAACATCTTGAATGAAATGTGTCTGAATCATTTCTTTGAGAATTTTAAAAAGTCCTGCAGATGTGTATGTATGGGGCATTATACATATGTCAAACATGTTGTAGTTAGTAGAGTTTGATATAATGAGCCACCTGCCTTTTTGTTTCAACAGGAGCAAGAGAAAGAGACAGCAAAGATATTTGAGGAGTTTGTCGCCTCATTCGAAGGGACACCATCAACTTCCAAAACTTTCATCAGGGGTAACACGATAAATCCAGAAACTAAAGGTGAGTGCTGATAGTTCATGAGTAAGTACTGTGCTCACAAATTGATGCGTCTGTATATTATATGTTTACTGTCAATGCCAAGGTGTTGCAACCAATTCTTCAAGAGATGATATCAGCATATGGTTCACAAGTTGTAATTTTATATGTACAGTAATGGCATGATATGACTTCATTTCAGAGTTCTGTAGGTCAGTCATGATTCCGAAATGTCTGGAGGTGATGTGCTTTGTACAAAACATGACTGATGTCAACTACTTAATTGTGCTGATATTTCAATGTCACAGGACTAGGTGTTCAGTGTGGGAAAAAAAGAAAAAGATTGAAAGTATGAGAGAAAATAAAAACAAAAAAAAAGAGAGAGGAAAAGTAGAAGAAGAGGTGTCAGAGATTCTGTTAGGGAACAGAAGACAACTTCACAAATATGAGATTTGTAACAAGCTCACCATTGCTCTGCTATGGTACATTCCCTTGACAGTTGAAACCACCGATGCCAAGACAGGCAGACTGTACAAGCCAACATCTAAGATTGCAGAGACGGTCTATGCCCGCAACCAGAAGAACTTGGACGATGCCAAGAGTTCAAGAGCAGAGAGCCAGACGCTCTCCATGGTAAGGGGAACAAAATATTTAGATTACCACATGCTCTCACTACTGCACATATTGAGGTTAGTTTTCAAGCAACTTTGGATTAAAGTTTGTGTATAATTCTTCTTGCAATCTCGGAAATTAGATTCATTTCATGAGCTGGTATGTTGTAATGTTTGGTAATTTAAACATTTCCATATAATAATGAAACTTGAAACTTCTTCATGATGGAGGGGGAAAACAATAGTATAATTTCCAGCTTGAATTTATTCAGAGGCTGAAAAATTCCAACCATTACTCTGTTTGTTTTGTTTTGCTTGTTTTTTGGTTGTTTTTTTTTTACCACTGTGCAATTTGTTCAATGAAGGTCATCCAACATATCTTAGCATTGGGTGATTTCAAGTTCGCTGCTGGTGCAAGTGCTAGAGCTAGCTCCCAAATAAGTGCCTTAAATCGAGCTCCAGCACCGGTGGTCAGATTAACAAGGCGATACCGATCAAAATTATCGATCCAACACCGAGGTGCTAGCATAGCACCACCGCGCAGTCGGCGGGAATTGAGCGACAAAAAAAAATTATTACTGTGATTACAGTCAAATATTAAAAGATGCAGCCATGACTGCTTAGTTTTAAACTCATAATGAGGAAACAAATTAAAATGCCACAAATTTCATCCCTTCTCCAAAATACGATCTTAATTTTGCTCCCAGGCTCAGATTTATGTAGCCATGTCTAGACTGTTTGTGTACGTTACATGGGCGATCATTATAATAGCATAGGTTTTACATGTAAAACGTGCATCTATTATGGAAGTGAATGCGGGTCTTCCACCGCAATGCTAACACCAGCACCAAACTTGAAATGACGAAAATGATGAAAATGATAACCCCTAGGGGCTAGTGTAAGTCAATGGGGAAAAAACACATAAATTGCTAAGACAAACGGCGGAGCTCGGTTCAAGGTCCAGTTTACCTTTGGGAGCAGTGATTTCAAAAATGTTCAAGATATCACATTTGATGCATATGTGTAGGTCTGTTGTATCATAAAACATCCTACCATATTAAATATTTGCAATAAAACCTAAAATATAAGGAGATATCAGGGTTTTTCTCAGTAAACCGTAACTGTATACGGTTTAGTCTGGAAACATTTTTATTATAACTATTGTTCACATTTTGTGTATTTAACAACACTTAACATCGATTATACGGATTCAAATTTTGACAGTGGTTGTTTCTATCCCTAACTCACATTTTAGAACTATTTTAAAGCACTAATGCTTTCATCTGCAAATGGTAAACTATGCCTTTCAGCAGACGACATTCAACACCAAGCCCAGCACCAACTACCGGAAATATGTCATAATTTTGAGGTCAACTCCCAACACCGACGTGATTTCAAGTTTGGTCTTATCGCCGGTGCTAGTGCTGAGATAGCACTAGCACTAGCACTGGCACCAAACTTGAAATCACCCATTGTATTCAGGTACATTTGACTTGTGGCACCTGTGAAAAAAGTGTAGGGTTACACATAAATTCTCAGCATTAACTTACATAAGAAGCACAGGTGATAACCACAGGAGTTTATTTGAAATATTGCTCAATTTGATGATCGCCATCATGTTTGTTTTAATCATCATAGAAAGCGAAATTGAAGAAAGAGAAAGAGAAGGAGAGACAGAAGAAGAGCAATCTTGAGCTGTTCAAGGAAGAATTGCGAGTGTAAGTAGTTCATTCAACTATTTTCCAGTCCTTCATTGTAGATCATGTTTCAGACATTAGTATTTATAATGTAGGATGTAAACTCTTAGATTATTTCAGCACATTTGCATGTTGTTTCAGTCAAACCTACCGTAGTGGCCGCCTGTCTGTAACGGCCACCTTCTGTATGCGACCCCTAATGAAAACCCCCAAAAGAGGAAAACCCATGTTCAAAACCTGTCTATAATTGCCACCTTTTTTGTCTCCCTTGGGTGGCTGCTAAAGACAGGTTTTTCTGTAGGTTAGTTGTTTGTTTGTTTTTCATTCTCTGAACTGATTTCATACCAAAGTGGGTACCTACGGTAATGACTGATGCCATGATCATTTTTGTTTTCTTGTTAATGCTATAGGAGCATTGAGAAAATTCTATGTAATGGACATTCATTGATGCATTTTTCATATTTCTCTAAGAGAGATATTATACATGATTTCTTTCATCCCTGTAGTTTTATTTGCTGAGGGTATTTTATTAGATGGCAAAATCCAGTGGTAGGAATTGCCATCCCCATCTGAGCATTATTTCTATCAAGAACCAAAAGGAAAGGTCAAGGACACTCGGTGCAAGTTTGTGACAAAGGAAGTCTGTTCGTGATGTGCTAATTTGCTTTCAGGTTGCCTTATTAGTCATTCGTAATTAAACTATAATTGATTTTTTGTTGTAGTGCTCAAACTATCTTTATCGTCATGTATTTTTCTGTTACACCAAGTTTGCAGCAAGAGAGAGAGGAGAGGCATAAATTGAGGAAAGCCAAAGGGGGCAGTGACAGCTTTGATGAGCCCATCTTACCCACTCCAACATCCACCTCAGCATCCTCATCATCTTCAGACATACGGCTGCCAGGTATAGAAGATTACTAAATAACAATATCAAACTAGGTTTTGTCATAGATTCTCCCAGAATACTGCAGGTGCTGATGGCTCTGTTCCAGGGCAAAATGTGGAGCCAATTAGAAATAACTTTTTGTTTTGTTTTCAAAGAGGGTTGATGCTCAGAGTTTGTTCTGTTGATCTTGTTAGTCAAATAGATCACACAAATTATTTACACTCTGTTGGAAAGAGAGTGTATCAATATTTTTTTTTTACCAATTGATAAAAATTTATATGATCAAAAGTTTGTTTGTTTGTTTGTTTTGAAGGCAAACTAGTGTCATGGCAGCAAGATGGTGTGAAGAGAAAGAGCTGTTTTTATGAAAATTAAACAAAGTACCCTAACATTGAAATCAAGGTCACTTACTATGCAGTGCATTTAATGAACAGAAGTACAATTTGCATTTGTGGGGCCAACGTGACAATTCTGCAGGAGACTTTGTGAAAACTTCAATATCTATTTACATCTGTATAAGGGTGCGTTCGAAAGCGAACCAAAGTGAACCAAACCAAAGCGTACCGACCTGTAATGTGCCAGATTTGGAGAGTTTGAGCGCTCTGTTGAGAAATGGTAGCTCTCTTTTGAGGGGGTCACACATTTTGTGGCGAGAGGGTCATTCACCTGGTGTGCTTAAACAAACTCTTTGCATTATGACGTATGTGCATATTACATGCATTTGTCACATGCAAACTTTTGGTACCCTTTTGGAGCATATCGAGAAGTAGTCCACTTCATAGATTCATAGATTATTTTACTCATTGAAGTACATCTCTCACGCAAGTATCTCCTGATTATGCCTCCGCCACGAAGTGGTGCCGGAGGCATTATGTTTTCGGGTTGTCCGTCCGTCCGTACGTACGTCCGTCCGCTTTCGTTTACGCGATAACTTGAGTAATATTTACTGGAATTTTACCAAACTTGGTCCGAGTATGAAGTATGATGGGGCAATTATTTGATTAGATTTTGGGTGAAATCGGCTGAAGGTCAAAGGTCAAAGGTCAAGGTCAAATCATGAAATTGTATCCGTTTACGCGATAACTCAAGACTGGATGGAGCAAATTTCACCAAACTTTGTTGGAGGATGATGTATGATGGGACAATTACTTGATTAAGTTTTTCAGTGAAATTGGACAGAGGTCAAAGGTCAAAGATCAAGGTCAAATCCTAAAATTTATCTGTTTACGTGATAACTCAAAACTGGATGAAGCAGCTTTCACCAAACTTGGTCCAAGGATGATGTATGATGGGACAATTAGTTGAGGAGATTTTAGTGACATTGGCAAGAGGTCAAAGGTCAAAAGGTCAAGGTCAAATGCTACAAATGTTGCAATTTCCCCCATATCTATGCAATGCCCAAAGGTATTTTCTTGAAACTTGGTGTGGACATGTACTACTGCGTAAAGATTCTCCAGAGAGAGTTTCATGTCATAAGGTCAAAGGTCAAAAGGTCAAAGGTTAGGTGAAAATGTTGCAATGTTACTTTTCTCTCAAATGCTTCAATGTATCTTTGTGGAACTTGGTACATATGCATGTACTGTCTGGCAGGGATTATCTAGGGAATTTAGGGGTCATGGGTCAATAGTCAGTGGTCAAAGGTCAAGGTCAACTCCTCAAAATTTTACTATTTCCCTCATATACTAGTATATGCAATGCTTGCATTATTAGTTTCAAAACTTAATACATGCATTACCTAATGGAGATTCTCCGGGAAATTTCCAGCCAGAAGGTCAAAGGTTAAGGGTCAAAGGCCAGGTTTCAATGCCCCCCCCCCAAAAAAAAAAAAAAAAAAAAAATCTATTTTGTACCGTCATCACACTCTTTCTTCGTACCTTGGAAATTACTCATTGCATAAACTTTCCCAAAATTCCCCAAATATGTGTACCTGCACTCTTAGAAAATTATAGCAAACCCAGTTCAAGACATTTCTGACAAACCTGTCATTTCAATATTTTGCCAGTTATGTGAAACTGTCATGGATCACACATTGTGAAGACATTGTACTATACGCCTATTGGGAGAATCATGCATTATGGCGGAGGCATCAGTCGCCATAGCGACATTTCTAGTTCCTCTTTGAAATCTTTTATGACTGCGATGGGTAAATTATGGCAGCCCTGACCTGTGATGATAAAAATGCTAGAGTGAGATGAAAATGCTACTTTAATTTTCTTCTTCCACTTCATTTTGCTTCTCTGCGTGTAGCTGGGATAGAGGAGTACAGCTATGGGTCACATGACTACGGAGATCCAAACACCACAAACATCTTCTTGGGGAGCATCAACCCAAAGGTGAGTCGTATTCCACATTCAGGGTTCTCTCCTGCCAGTCACAGAGCTGGTGGCATGGCTGTAGATAGCTTGCTGCCCGGGCAGTATTTTCCATCCCCCAATTAGCAGTAACACCCTCTGTAACTCAATAAAACAGACGGCTTCATAAATACCGCCCGGTATATTTTGGACGATTTGCAAGTTCAAAGGGAGCATTTCGCATTGGCTCTCTGAAGTGCCTGTCAACAGTACCAAGCATGAGTACTGCACGTGAAAGCATGAAGAGCACATTTACGTGCAAGTCGTATTTGAACACCATACGCGTGACAGACAGGCCAGTGGGTGGGGACAATGAACCTCATTATAACCAGCGGCAGTGCCAAAGTTGCCTTGTCCTCTTTTCGTGGGCGTATGCAGATAGTGAACACAAGAGGGCGACATAGAAGGATACAGACACACAAAAAAAGGACAGCAGCCTTGTCTAGGCTGTAGACCACTCTAGACTGTGTGTTCAGATGATAGATTTCATGGCCTCTGTCAGTCACAATCTTTTAATGCATGTGAAACCAACTTACGTTGTAGCCCAGACTTGTGTCTTGTCCTGTGTGACTTGAGGGAATTGCAGTATCCTGCTGTACAAATCACGAATATGTTACTTTTAAAACAAGCTTAAGGCAGCTTGCCGCACTAATACAGTAAGAGTATGCATGTGCAAAGTCAGTAGGTAGGGTACAAGCATGAGGGAGATCCTGAATAGTTGAAATGGTATTGGTTTATTGTTATAAGTAACTTTATTTGTGGCGGAATGCACTACTGAGAAGTACCAGTCTTTGAACCAGATCTGATGGTTTGCATGCAAAGAAGTCTGTGATTCCTTCTCTCCCCCCCCCCCTCAAAAAAAAAAACAACAACAACAACAACAATAAGAACAACAAACAAAGAATCTCACATGAAAATGATAGAAATAAGCCCACCTTGTGTAGCTTTGCCTTATAAAAATATATTTCCTGATACAGCTGGGACCTCCCTCTTCCATAGTGCTATACGATATGGAAGGAAAACTTGAAATTGCGTATTCATTCATTTGCTAGTACTGCAGTTGCAGTGGGGCAGTCCATACTGACTTTAGCAGGACATTTTAATGTTATTAATTTTTTCTGCCATATTCTCTCATATTTTCTTGTGGATATTGTTGTAGATGAATGAGGAGATGCTATGCCAGGAGTTTGTCCAGTACGGGCCGCTGGCCAGCGTCAAGATCATGTGGCCGAGGACGGAAGTGGAGAGACAGAGGAACAGGAACTGTGGTTTTGTGGCGTTCATGAATCGCAGAGATGCCGAGCGAGCCATGAGGGCTCTAAACGGTAACCGGCTTTCCTTTGCTAGTTTCTCTCTTTTTTCTTTTTTTTTTTTTGGGGGGGGGGGGGGGGTTGGGAGTGAGGGAACCCCAGTAGCTGTGGTTTGCCCTGTGAAATGGTATTTGTGCTGTAGATACACATGTGTCTGCGAGCTCCACCCAACTAAATTCGCAATTCTTTAACAATAGGCAGCACTCCGAGAGCACATGATTTCCACTAAGGCTGTAGGGCCACAAACACCATGAAAATCTTTTGTAGAAAACAAAATCCTGGATCCACACCATAATTTGAATCACCACCACAAACTAATCACCTATTCCCTTTAATTCAACAGACCTAAAATTTGCAGAATACCAGATTTAATCCTTGAAATTTGTATCGATTCTATGTACCTGTACCCTATCTATATCTATTTATAAACTGTAATTCTGGTTTGGGCTTGGTTTACCTGCCTTGCTCGTTACTTGTTTCTGGGTCACCCTAGACAGTTGGCATTAACGATCATCAGAGACTTGACAACTCCTCCCAAAACATTTTATCATTATCTGCAGGTAAAGAGATCATGGGGTATGAGATGAAACTGGGGTGGGGCAAGGCGGTTGTTATCCCGCCCCACCCGGTCTACATCCCCAAGGCCATGATGGAACTGACCATGCCCCCACCCCCGTCTGGCCTCCCGTTCAATGCCCAACTCAAGCAGAGCTCCAAGAGAGACATCCCCAAGTTGCCTCCTCCGGGAATTCCCCTCACCGAGGAGCAGGATGATGAACTCAATGAGGTGATACATAGCTCTGATAGCAAGCAGTTTTTGCGCCCATTGCTGCTTGTCACTCTTTATTTTCATGTTTTATTTTGTTAATTATTCATCTATTTATTTGTGACAAATATTTTGCACCATTGTTTGGGATGTCTTTGCCTCAAGTTTCCGCCTTTCCAGAGTGTATAGCATTTGATAGACCATGATAACAAGAACACAGAAAATCGTTGGGCGCTGAGCTTCTAATTTGCTAATTTCCGTTTGGCCAAACATTGTCTGGAAACATTTGCTGGTGAAAGCACTTATGACATAGACTGCCAGGACACAAATATGTCATGATTTCCTACAACAGTCTATGTTGGGAAGAAGAGAACAGATTACCTAGCCAGCCTGTGGAAAACAAAACATTGATAATTACCTTTGTACCATGTGTTCATAGTGATATTGCAAGTCTGCCATAATGTATTAGTGATCTGTTAGAAGTTTGTATTCTTTTTTTCTTCATTATTACCTACCAAATTGAAAATCCTACTTTATTAATGAGTTACTATGCCCTAGAATGTATAAGTTTTCTTTACAATGGCCCTATTATGAGCTTAGTTTGTTTGCTGCAAATATTCATGTCTCTAATATTTTTGGACCCAGCATTTAAGGTATCAATTTTGATTTCGCGATCTGGAGAGAAGCCACAATTTTTTTATCATTTTTTTTTAAAGATAAAAGGAAGAAACCAAATATTTTAAAGATGAGATTTCATTTGACGAATCAAACCATGAGCAATTTTTCATTTATCTGTTGATACCACAAACAAGCAAAAAAAAAAATTATTCTCTGTCACAATTTTTTTTATCCGTGAATTATGATGTTTGGTGCATTTTACTGACGCTTTTCCTGTTCTTGTTTCGACTCTCGGTTCGTTCCTTCCTTTCTCCATCGTCTCTACTTCCTACCAGACCTTAAAAGAAGCAGTTGTAAAAGTGGTTATCCCGACCGAAAGGTACTGGAAACGTCTTGAGCGTCAACTGGATTTGAAAATCGCTATGTTTTATTTTCTGCAGTAATTTTTAGTGAAGAGAGGCGTCATATTGTGATTGCTCCCATTCTATTTTCTTGTTTCTCCTTTAAAAAAGACTACACAAAATTATTACTTCCAACACTCCTAAATGCTAAGTGGTGTAAGGTATTTTAGGATAGTCCAAAACCTCAACTGACTTATGAACTTCATGCAGTCACCTGTTTGACTTTGTCAATGAATTTTCATGTTATGTTGCTGTTCAAAGGCTCATACATGGAGAGAGAGAGCATATTTAGATTGTAAGTTGCGTTAGCACATGCTGCATAACATGAGGTTCGTGAACATAGGATGTCAAATTCACACCGGGACATTCACAAGTCAGTTGAGGTAATGTAGAAGTTCTTGTTAAGGAAGAGATTCAACAGAAAAGTGAATGCGCTTCTCTCAACAAGGTACGTATAACTTTTTTTTTTTTTTTTTTACTTTTTGCATATTATATTTACTCAAGATTGCCTTTCCCCATGGGACCAATAGCTTTTTGATTATTGTTTGTTTGTTTGTTTGTTTTTTTTTGGGGAGGGGGTATTTGGCATACAGGTTTGGTGAAAGAAAACGACAATGTAACAAAGCTTCTAGATTTTTTTATAATTTTTTTTTCAAGTTGATGTGCTTGTGTAATACATTTGCCCTTTCAAGCAGGCTGCTTTGTAATACAGATTACATAAAGTGTGCTTTTTGTTGGTTACAGTTTGCTATCTCCAGTCTTATGGAGTATTCCTTAGATCGAAGTGCTACTGGACAATTGATACATACGATAATTGTGGTCTTATACTCTTCTAAAAAAGTAAATGTGATCTTTATAGCATTTGGTGTGAGTCGACCATATTTGTATTATCATCGTAAATGCGGTTGTTTAATAAAAAAGCCTACAAGATAATTTTGTCATGAATAAAGTTATAAGTTTCAGATTTTGTGGTGTAAGGGGAGAGAATATCTGTCAGGCTTACTTGCCAAGTTTGGTTGTTTTTTTTTTCCATTTGTCCAGTTATGTCAGAGAGAATTTAATCAAGGTACAATCTGAATAAGGGAGAATGTTTTACACTTGACACATAGTACATATGTACATTTGTAATGAATGGGAATTGTTAGGTAGAGGAACAAGAGAGCTCCGATCTTTTGTGTTCAGTGTGTGTGTAGTTCTGATCTCCTGTTGTAGCGGATGCCACATTCTGTAATGTTGGGAACGGTAGAACTGATAAGTTACAGGCGTAGTTCTGATGAACTTGCGTGAGATGGATGATCAGTCTAATTACGGCATTTTCATAAATTTATATTACGTTATGTATGCATTTAAGATTTCAGTGAGAAGAATTGCACTCGAGTTAGGTGATTTACAGTTTCTGTGAATTGAGGTTTGATTGGTAAAATGTTTTAGACATATCTGAGATAAAAATCACAATATTGTTTTTTAAATTTCTTTTTCAATCACTGAAATTTTAGAATTAACAAAATAACATTGTCGGGAGTACATGATTAGATGACAAAACAGAGAAAATAGCTTTTGATTTGTCATTTTGTGTATGACTGTAGGGGCTGAGTTTTGTTTATCCACAAAGAGGGTTTTTCTGTGTACTTTGCTCTTCTTTACGACATTTTCCAGACGCAATGCTTCATTCATCCATTCGTTCAGTAAGAGGAGAAATAGCGATATCGTCCATGTTTATTTTTTCGTCACATCACTCATTGGAAACTGTCATAGGAGCATGTTTGAATGCGTCCAAAACAGTAATGCTGAAACCGTATCATTACTGCAACAACCATGTCACACTGCCTACATAGAGAGAGTTATACTCTCAGATCTCTCTGTCTCTATCTCACTTATGTGTGAAGTGAGATGAGGTGCTGTGGCCGTGTGCCAAACAAGCAAGGATGTGGTTTTCTTCTTTTCTCTCCCCCCTACTTGCATAGACCTCTGCTCCAGGTCATCCATCGCATGATCGAGTTCGTCGTCAACGAGGGACCCATGTTTGAGGCCATGATCATGAACCGGGAGATCAATAATCCGATGTTCAGGTGGGGCAACTCCTTCTCATCTATCTAGAATGCCAGTTGAGGTTGCAAATGTTCTGTGTGTTGTTTGTTGCCTAGATACAGCGAGTGGATAGCCCAAGGAGTCAAGTACCATGTCTGTATCAGTGATAATGTATGAACCGTATATTTCGTGGTTATGTATTTTGCAACTTTGGAAGAAGAATTGATGCTCTCTATCCTTGAAGATGATTCAGAGACATTTTTCTCATGGGAGGTATAATTTTTTGAGTTAATTTTGCAAACGCCGGTTGGTTTGTCTAAATTGTTGCAAGATCAAAATGCCTTGAAATGTACTTCGTGTACAGTAGGTCATCTCTGTTCAAGCATGGCAGAGGTCAGAAAATCTTTTAGTAGAGTTTCCAGTCTTGTCCATTTATGCAATCAACATTGAGATTTCAGCCTTTGACCTTGAAGCTGAAAGTCTTAGAGCTTTACCTTGTGAACTGTGACCACAATCACATACAGAAATTGGTTAAGAATTGGATTGAAGGCAGCCAAGATTTTAAAGATATATATATGTTTCATGAGAAAATGTCATTGCTAGCCATTCTGGCATTTTCCTGCATTTTACCAGTATATTATGTAAATGTCAGTTTAGGTGCATTATGATTATGGGAGCAAATACTGCTGTAAAGGGATGGTACAGTTTCGGTTAAGATTGGCTTCAGGTTTTTGATGTTTTTTTGATGATGATTTTTTTTAATGATAATGAGAAACCTCACAAAATATAAAAGAGCATATAATTGTAGAAAGTGTTCAAAGTTTATTTGATGAAAATTTATTTTGAAATGGCCGAGATATGCAAAACAAAGTGATCCTAATAAAAGATGGGACCCACCCTTTATTAGGATCACTTTGTTTTACTTTGTTTTTGGATATCCCGGCCATTTCAGAAACGATTTTCAACAGATTAACTTTGAATTCCTCTTAGAATTGTTTGCCTCTCAGCATTTCGTAGAGTGGTTTCTAGATATCTCACAAAAAGTTAAAAGCTGAATCCTCGCCTCCAATATTAAACTGTCCTTTTAAGAATGAATAAAACTCTGAGCAGTTGAGGAAAAAAAACAAAAACAAAAACCTTTGGCATTTTAAAAGACTTGATTTTCACACCATTTGAAATCCATTACCAGAATTTTCTCTTCCAATGAAAGAAGACATTCTGATGCCCAGTATACATCATGTGTAGTACTATATAGATCATTCATTTATTTATTTTATTGCTTTCATTCATATTTCTAGATTTCTGTTTGACAACCAGACACCTGCCCATGTGTACTACAGGTGGAAGCTCTTTTCAATACTTCAGGTATGATTATGGTCACGTAATTTTACCTATTTATAAATAAACGCTGTATTTCAATCTTGTTCAATGTGTTTGTTTCTATGCAATGACATAGTGGATTTTAGCGTGTGCATGTGTCAACGTCATGTGTGTTGCATATCTATGCCCTGTATGATTCCACATGGGGTGTGCTCTGGCACTTTGTTACGGACTGGGTTTACTGTAAAGCACGATATTTTCGCAAATTAGAGCCAACGACCTTTGTCGTGGCATTAAATTTTCGCAGATTGCTACTGGCATTCACTTCATTTCACTTCATTTTCTGGTTTTAAAGAATTTGCCATTAGAGCTGTGACATTTTGAGCATCTAGTGTATGCTCCCTGATTGTCAGTTTTCACCCTGCTTGTTTCAGGGATGAATGGAAAAGGGCCACTCACAAAGATTTGGTTGATGATAAGGTTTTGATGAGAGATAAAGATGGTATACCAGGCTTGGGAATTATTTTGGCTATTGAGATGCAAGTGACATAATTACAGTAATAGTGATAGCTAGTCTTTAATTTCAGACATGTTAAGAATTTCCATGTGCTTTACAGACTATTATTGCATGTAAGCATCTCCCTAATGCGCTCTTGAAATCTCCCTAATTTTTATACCCCCGCCAAACGAAGTTTGAAGGGGGTATATTGGAATCAGCGGACGGTCGGGCGGTCGGGCGGTCGGTCGGGCGGTTGGTCCGTTGCAAATCTTGCGTCACGAACTACTTCCTCAGTTTTCAACCGATTCCCATAAAACTTGGCACAGATGTGTGCCTTGGGTTGTAGATGTGCAAGACGTATTTTTTGACAGTACCCAAAAGTACGTTGCCATGGTAACGGCATATTATGGGCAAAAATGGGTACAAATCTTGCGTCGCGAACTCCTCCCACAGTTTTTGATCAATTTTTATGAAATTAGGTACAGATGTTCATCTGAATATGTTAATGTGCAAGACACATATTTCCGCAGTGGCAAAAAGTGCGTTGCCATGGTAACGGCATGTTATTGGTAAAATATAGGGCAAAATGCTTCATGGCAAAACTGCTTCATCAGTGTTCTTCCACTTCTCATGGAATTCATATTGAATGTTTGTCTTAGGATATAGGTCAGCATGACACATTTCTTGACAGTGACAAAAAGTATGTTGCCATGGTAACAGCTCACATATTATGAGCCAAAATGATGGAAAATTTTGTGTTGCAAACTACTTCCTCAGTTTTTGCCCAATTTCCATGAAACTTGGTACAGATGTGTGCCTTTGGTTGTAGATGTGCAAGACGCATTTTTCGACAGTACCCGAAAGTACGTTGCCATGGTAACGGCATATTAATGGCAGAAGATCAAGGAAAGATCTTGCGGATTTAACTACTTCCTCAGTTTTTTGACCAAAGCTTATGAAATGTTGTTTTGACCAAAGCTTATGAAATGTTGTTTGGCGGGGGTATAACCAGTCGCTGTAGCGACATTTCTAGTTATATCTGAATGTTTGATAGCAGTCCTCGGTATGATGTCACTGGAACTTTGCTAGAATTCACATTTGTCTTTTATTTTGTGTTATCAACACAAAATCTTTCTGACATTACCATGCCCATATCTTGAGTTCCCAAGACCTGTGGATTTTATATCAGAATCTCCTTGGCGAGATTCTGTGTGAATACCACGATCTTGTGTACGCGCATCAATTTGGAGTCTTTGTGCCAAGCACGTTGCATCAGAGCTGAAATCAATGTTTCTCAAATCTACTTCCAGGGTGACTCAATAGGCAAATGGTCAACCGACGAATTTCACATGTTCAAGGAGGGCTCAATATGGCGGCCGCCCCCAATCAACCCATACCAGCAAGGTATGCCTGATGAGCTGGCACCCAAAGTGGACAGCAAACCGCAGGTGGTCATTCCAGTAGAGCCACCCAAGAAAAAGAATCTCACCAATCAGTAAGTGCATGTTGGATCATCATAGCCTTTGGGGGCCAGGGTAAGACAAACTGTGTTCAGTTATTGGGGAAGTTCATTACAGAGATGTTCACAGTTGTGAGAAGTGGGAAAAGGTGTCAAAAAGGATGAAAGGAATTGTATAAATTTAACCCTATCCCTTGACGTTTCACACCACGATTCCGCAACGTGCAATGATTTTGCTGCGTCGTTTCATGACTTTTTTCATTGAAATCTCCCGCATATTTTGAGACCAAATTAAATTTGCGACGTCCGGGTACACTGTTCTGAAGTTACGTAATGTTTTGCATATGCATGTCAACCAAAAAACGGCTCAAATTCATGATATCGTGTGCAAATCCAATGCAAATTGTGTTTTTTTGTTAAACTGATATAAATTAGATTATTTCAATTTTTGACTGTAGAAATTAATCAATTCTAATGTAGATAAGTTTGAAAAAGTGCCCACAACAAATTTTGGCAAAAAAAGCAGTAGAAAACAAAAGGTCAAAAAAACAATAAGATACATAAGAAATTAACAAAACAATAAAAAACAAAAATTGATTTTGATTTCGCTATTTTTTTAAAAGAAAATTGTTTGATGTGTCTTGAGGAACTCTGACACAAAAATTTAGGGATCCTTCAGTCATTTTAATGGAGTTATGAGTGAAAATATGATTTCATGCGTAAATTTGCATAATTAATTTAATAAAAAATAGAAAGCCAATATTTTTCTATTGTATGACCATGTAATCTTGTAGTTGACATCCGGCTCTATCTTCAGGCAAAATTTTGCGGCGCCACCGTGGAAAGCATTTGACTTGGTCTTTATTATGGAACTCAACTCGTATATGTAAGCAGTAGTATGTAATGTCTGTCATGCAATGTTCTGCCATCTTCACCTTCACCCCAGCCAAAGGGACAAACTGGAGGACATGCTGCGTGCAATCACCATGGACAGGTTCAAGATCGGCGAGACGATGGTCTACTGTCTGGATCACGCCGATTCAGCCGAGGAGATCGTTGAGTGCATTGCAGAATCGCTGTCAATTCTCGAGACGCCTCTTCCAAAGAAGGTACCCTTTGTTTTGATGAATGTTTTGCTTTACTTTCAGTTTAAGTCTTGCAAGTGGGTGTGTTAAATCTAAGCTGTGCACCATGATTCTTGTGTATTCCTGACCAATAAAGGGAGCAGATCTCACACTGGAGCACACATGCTCAGTATTACATTGGTTGCCATTGCTTGCCATTGCTTCAGATGCTTGCTACTTTGCACACGGCTTAAGTGACTAGTGCAGCAAATTGGTGCACTATTTTGCAGACACTATCCATTAGGATATATTGGGTATGTATGTTTCTTGGGAATGTCTTCTTGATCAGTTTGTGCTAAATAGGATTTGGTAGTAGTGTAGTATTTGTGTATGTTGTTCATAATAGGCAAAGAGGATGAACTTTTCAGGTAATTACCAAGATGCATGTGGAAATATGGTGGAATGAATTGTGTGGTATCTTTTTTGCCTACCAGGGAATGAGAGAAATTTGATTATCATTTGAAATAATAACACCAAGAGCAACAAAGTATGAGCCAATTATGTGGAAGGCATGATTTGTTCACAAGAAGTCAATAATCTGAACCTATCAAGACAATCTGTAATGTGACTGATGGGTGGGACTTTATACACCATCATGATTGCAAGTTGTTCTGCATAGATTGCTTTAGTTCATTCTCACACATTAGCAAATGTGGTTGTGTTTCTGTCCCCATCCCAGATCGGTAGGCTGTTCCTGGTGTCCGACATCCTGTTCAACTCGAGTGCCAAAGTCGCCAACGCCTCCTTCTATCGTAAGTTCTTTGAGTCCCACCTCCCAATGGTCATGCAGGATGTACGGGAGGCTCACAAGAACATCCAACAGAGGCTCAAGGCAGAACAATTCAAGGTGAGAACAGAGGACTCTACTAATACTCCATTTATACAGACATAAAGTTGAACCCAGGAGCACTCCTGAAGTGCTTCGACGTGTGCCCCTCTGTGTCTGTTCATACAGAGAATCAGAGCTCGCTGAGATCACAGGCAAAGTGCCTGAGAGGGGCATAACTGTCGTGGTGACCGAGTGCACAGGGACTTCTAACATACAAACTGTATGCACAGAGCGCACCGCATTCCACTTCCAGAGGGCTCTAAACTTTAGTGACTGTTAATGCAGAGTTTAGAGTGCTCCTGAGCCTAGCCTTGAGAGGAGCATAACATCAGAGCTCTCAAGGACCTGATTGCCTGTTCATACAGAGTTCAGACAGGTTCAAGAGCACTTTTAGAGCACTCTTTAAAGCTCTGTATAGATGAGGTATAAGCTTTTGATCAGGATGTACTTGACAGAAGGGATATTTTCTCAACTGTACAAGTACTGCACAGAAGGTAAAGAGATGATTAGCCTTGTGAGGGTGGTACATTTGGCTTAGTGAAAGTCGTTTGAAAGTTGGGACTGCATGCATTAGCAAGTTGGTCATTACCCCATTCCTCCATTCTCATTAGCAACAGTGCTCAACATTTGTTCCTCTACAAATTGTTGCCAGGAAAAGTAAAGTTCATATTTCCATCTCTCTCTCTCTCTCTCTCTCTCTCTCTCTCTCTTTCTATATTTGCCATGCACAAGTACCCTGTACAATATTTTTTAAAAGGGGGGAGGGGTCCTTGTGCTTCACATGAATTTAACATGAAACCAAGAAGTGATCAGTTCTTACATGTTCAAACTTCAGGACTTAAAGCTCATTCAACACAGTGATGAAAAACTGAGAATTGAACCTCTTTGAAATAACCTGTGAAAATTATGATATCAAGAATAACATTTGTGTTCAAGAAAAAAAAAATTCCTCCTCATGTTCATGGTGTTCACTTGTTTTGCAGCAAAGAGTCATGGCCTGTTTTCGCAGCTGGGAGGACTGGGCCGTCTATCCAAACGAGTTCCTCGTGCGTCTCCAAAACATCTTTCTGGGCTTCATCGATCATGACACAGTTAAAGAAGAGCCAAAGGAAACGGTGAGAATCAAGCCCTGCATTCAAGATATAGACTCAGTATTCACAATTCTCTGCAAGCTAATGGTTCATTGTAAGAAAATCTGGGGTACATGTGCAAGGCTTTGTGAAGACTGTATTTGCTCATCGTTATTTGTTCCAGATTTTTCTGCTGCTTCTGCTATTCCAAGACTTTGGACATCGAGATATCCCAGAGAACATCACATTTAATTCAGTAGTACCATATCCACAATTTGTCATCAGTAATTGCTTTTAGGTAAAATTCAAGAGCAAATCTTTGCCTATTTCATCACTCCATCATGATTTCCTTGATTTGTCCCTGTGCGTAGACAGGATGTCAATAAAAAGTGTCAACAAGTGGCCAACATTAAAGCTTTGAATGACTGGAATACCAGTGCATCACACACTCATAAGCTTAGCTATGTAGGAGGCACTGACACTAATGTGCATAGTGTGTGTTCACGCTGTTGGGGGTAAAGTGGCACCTGAACTTCTGTTGTGTGAGAGAGAGTGTAAGTTTTACCTTTCCACAACATCCCTGGTCTCCATGGCAACAGGTGGTGGAGGAGGAGGATCTGGATGGCATCCCGTTTGAAGATGCTGAAGAGAAATCGGAGGCCAAGAAGGAGCGCGAGGCCAGAGTGGACATCGATGGGGTTCCTCTTGATGAACTCCAGGACATTGATGGAGCGCCTCGTAAGTGATGATACTTCCTAGGTCGCATGTGAGGTGGGGCGGGGTCTCTTATTAGGGAGCTTTAGATTTTAGACGTGCGGACGTTCAAAGGAAAAAAACATGTTCTGAGCGTGCGCAGTAGCGCGCGTAAAGTCAATCTATTTTTAGCCAGCGTAATCTAAAGTTACTTTTCCACACGACGCAGGGAGAGGAGAACGTCCAGCGCAAGCGTCGGCTCAAACGTCCGCGCGTCAGAAGCTAAAGCTCCCTATTATCAGTTTGGCTCATGACAAAATTGTCATCTCTCTCTTTAGAGCATGTAAGAAGGTAACATGATTACTAATCTTTCATAAGCTCAGAATGATGATGAATGGACAGTTGAACATGCTCATAGATAATCTTTTGAGTAGTCAGACGAACGTGATGATATGGAATAGATTGTAAGTTAAACAAATCGCTTTTTACATAATATATATGTGAATGAGGATTCCAGAAGTACAACACAAATTTGATATACTGTCTTGTCTCGGTCAATGTCAGTGTAGCATTTTGCAAGTTAGGGCTACTCCCTTGTCAGCTCCAGAAGGAAATGTGGTAGAATTGTTCATGTTTCCACAACTGCACAATCATCTGGAAAGAGTTGATACCATTATTAAAAACAAACAAACAAACAATACCTGAAAAAAAGTTTATTTCAGTGAATTTTTGGACAAGATTCAGTCTGAGGTTGTTATGGAAAGCCATTAAAGTTGACAACATTTTGTCCGTACCATGCAGTTCCAGTTGAGGAGGCAGGAGAAGATTTGGACGGCATGCCAGTGGATGGAGACCCCATCAATGGAGCCCCCTTGGAGGAAGATGATGACCAGTCATCACTGTCCGGCAGTGCTGGACTGAAGACTGGCCGCGAGGAGGGCAAAGGGTTCAAGGTCAGCCAGCTCAGATTCAAGTTGAATCTGGTTCACCAATCACCTACGTAGAACTAACACCTATCCTCTTTTCCTCTAATGTATATCGCCCTCCACATTCACACCATTTTTATAGAATGATGATGGTATTTTGAGATGGTGTCCCCTTGAGGGTGATCAAAATTGAAGCACAAATATCATTCAGTTTTCCAGCGTAAACTCTCAGCTTGTAATACATGTACTTGCACTCTGTTATTACCATAACATCTTTTTGTGAATGAGTTAGCTGTTTATATTGCACAAGAGCAAGAGCTTTAGAAAATAATGGGATATATTGTAGTGCAAATATTTTGCATGTATCACTTAATGTGATACCATCTCATAATTAAAAAAATATGTGTTTTGTTCACTGCATTTTGTCCATGTGAGTCTAAGACATCTTACTTGACTTCACGCATCAAATTCATCGTGCCAAATTTGTGGTGTAACAGATCTTAGGAAGTACAGTGCACTCCTGTTATAGTGAACGTGGTTATAACGAACTACCAGTTACAACAAAGTAAAAATTCAGTCTGCAACATTATCCACTCTATGTATTTTTATTGTTTATTTGTTCGGTTATAACGAGATTTCAATATAACGAAAGAAACTGCCAGTCCCAAAGACTTCATTGTAGCAGGAGTCCACTGTACAAACCTCAGTATGTCTCGGTCTAATAAGCCAGTTCGGGGTTCCAGTTTGAGCATGAGCAGAAAAAGGTCATTTGTACCGAGAGGCAGGTTGGTTTTTAATTTCACTGAGATAAGCATCTATAATGTTATGATTATTCATGTAATCCTTATAAATAATGTCTGCCAGTACATCCTCCTGACAGCAAGCCTGGTATTTGGCAATGTTAAAAGAAAAAGTTTCTTAATGTATTCAAAACATCAGCACAATGAAATGGATGCTTCCCAAAGTGTTGATTGACGAACCATTCTGATCACTTCATCTACACAGGTTCATCCTTTGTTAGAATACGAATTCCATAAATTGCTATGTTGGGCAAGCTGCTGTCGCTTTGAATTGAGTGAAGTGCCTAACCAACTGAGAAAAGTGAAAGGTCATTTGTACCCATGTGCACATGAGCTATCTCCGAACTGGCTTATTTTGGTTTTATATCAGACTGATGAAAGAGTATCACTTTTGTTTCTTCCAAGCAGGTTGCTCCATCTAAGTGGGAAACGGTGGATTCTTCCCTGCTAGAGGCTCAGGCCATGACGACATCAAAGTGGGAGACACTCGATAAGGACGAGGAATCGGAGAAGGAGGATGAGGAACAGAACGAGGAGTGAGTTGCCATGGAAACCGTGCCTATATGATACAGGATGATCTTGTTAAATCATTCATACCTCAGCTTTTGCTGTTACAAGAACATTCCTGCATATTGATAGTTAATATTTTAAGTGTTGGTGTGGAATCCACAGAAGCAGTTTATTCAGTATATCATGTTTTTGTATAAATATTTCTGTGCACCTTCAAAATGCTTTGGCAAAAAAAAAAAAAATGAATAAATTGATAAATGAAATAATAAGTGGAAAAAACGATGAGTGGATTAAGCAATGCCAAGAATGAAAGCACCAATTGTGATTTATCTCAGGTGTAGAGATGTATGGTAAGAAATTCCTTTAATACGAATAGATGTGCAGTGACTGTTTTCTTTGCTTTGAGTGGTAGTGTTGAACGTCATTGACATTGTTACAGACATTTGCTTATAATGCCTCAACCTGATGGAACATTCTCCTCCAGAATGGACAAATTACCGGTATTGATAAATTCAAGTCTGCCTTGAAAATATATTCTTTTACACCGTAAACAAACATGAAACTTGTTACCGCTGTGCATATTCTTGTATAGTTTTTCCTTTTTTTGACCGCATAGGGACATATTATACACTCTGTGATGTGCGCTATATATAAACTGTAAATTATTACTATTATTATTATTACTTTGTTGCCGTAGCGATGAGAATGAAGAGAGGGAGGATAATGATGAAGATGAAGACACACTCCAGGGATCAAGTGCAGCTGATTTCTTCAAATCTTCGGAGATGACGGAAGAGAGAAGAGCAAAACTCAGGGAGATTGAGGTAACTTTGCACTCCGAGGAAAAATAATGCAACAGGCTTTCTTTCTTTCTTTCTGGCCACCTCTTAAACTTATCATCCGCAACTTACTCTGCAGTTTCCATATATCCTCCCTCACCATTTTTTGAAGAGACTATACAGAGCGTATCAAAAAAAGGTTATCCAACTTTGGAGAGCTGCCATTTCTTAAAGACGACAATGACAAATTGCACTTTTTCCAAGTTTGCGTGTTATTGTGAAGGAACAATGCATGCCTCACTGCATGGATGAGATCTGTCAATGAAAGTTGCCAAATAGGCCAGCCTGTACGAATGCAGGTTTGTGTTTAGGTTTTGTGTTTAGGGTTTGTGTTTAGGTTTTCTCCTAACATTTTATGGTCCATAAGCTTTAACATGGCCTTTTGTCCGAAACTTGGTTGCTCCCACAGAGGCCAACCCACACAATCCATTTTTCTCTGTTCATATTCAACACATAGCTCCCAGTGGCAAACCACATCTTGAATATGAAGAGAGTAAAATGGATAATGGTTTCGCCTTAATGGGAACAACCAAATATCGACAACGTGGCCATGTTGAAGGTTATGAACCATAAAACGTTAGAAGAAACCCTAAAACACGAATCTGCAGTCGTGCAGACTGGCCTGATAATTTGACCACTTTCACTGAAAGATCTCATCCGTGCAGTCAGACATGCATTGTTCCTTCACAATAACAGGCAAACTTGGAAAAAGCGTAATTTGTCATTGTCATCTTTAAAGGGAAGATAAACCCCAAGAACAATGTGGATTGAGTGAAAGCAGCAACATTAGTAAAACACATCAGTGAAAGTTTGAAGAAAATCGGACAATCGATGCAAAAGTTATGAATTTTTAAAGTTTTGGTGTTGGAACCGCTGGATGAGGAGACTACTAGAGGTTATGACGTATGAGTGGACTACAATATCAAGAAAATATAAAGGAAATACTACAAAAATCCATTTTTCATGAAAATTACAAATTCCATCAACTTGATATTGACATATGTTACGGGTAGCAATTATTCCCCCTGCTTTCTGAAAGCGGTTGGTCCACTGCTCTTTCATAATTCTAGAAAAGTGAATTTTTGTTGAATATCCTTTATATTTTCTTTGTATTGTTGTCCACTCATACGTCATATCCTCTAGTAGTCTCCTCATCCAGCGGTTCCAACACCAAAACTTTAAAAATTTATAACTTTTGCATCGATTGTCCGATTTTTCTCAAACTTTCACTGATGTGTTCTACTAATGTTACTGCTTTCACTCAATCCACATTGCTCTTTGGGTTTACCTTCCCTTTAAAGTCCATGTGCTCGGTCATGCATGACAATTGTCAACATAATTAGGTATCAATGGAAAGAGGAAGAGTTCCTCTTTCCTTTACAGCCAACATTGTGCTCTTCATAACTGACAATTAAGAAATGGCAGCCCTCCTAAGTTGGATTACCTTTTTTTGATACGCTCTGTATTGCAAGTGAATTACATTGTAAGATCTTCATTACTCTTTTGTCACTTTTTTGTGATGCAGAGAAAAGTAGGCTCAGTCATGGCAGTACTCCCTAAAGTTTCATATTCTGTCAATTCATTTCTTTTTTTTTAAGTTTGAAAAACCCAAATCATTTGTCTTACCGGAAAGGATAAGAAAGAAGTGATCAATCTGTCAGACTATGTGGCCGACTTCCAGTTATTACCTTTTGAATTAAAAGGAGGCACTCCATGACAAAATCCCAGCAAGGTTGTTCGATTTAGGAACATGTTTTTTGAGGCTGCTGCTGCTGCTGTCGTCATCTAGAGATTCCTTTCAAATCCAATCTGTCAGACCATGTAGCTGACTTCAGTTATTACCTTTCCCCCATCTCTGCAGGTGAAAGTGATGAAGTTCCAGGATGACCTTGAGGCTGGTAGGAGGAGTCGCAAGCGAGACATGACACTGCAGGCGCAAGTGGAGAAATACAGGCAGAAACTTCTCCAAAAGGTCAGTCTTCTATTACAAGATGGAAGTGTCTTTTTGTTTTAACTCAACGAACATCAGTGCAGGCCTCATGAAAATTCTGGCAGAGGAAAAAGCAAAACATGCCTAATGTTCAGTTTGTCTGGTATGATTCATATGAATGGAATCTCTGATGATAATTGTGTTTTGTTTTGTTTTTTGTTTTTTGGCTATGTACTGAATACGCCGAATATTTTACAAGGTTTTTATTTTCACAAATTACTGATCCCGATACAAATGTTACGTGCACGCATACATTTCTCTGCTCAGTAGTGTACTCCACAATCGCAAATTTAACTACTCGCAAAGTCGTCAGTAAGTCCCGATTCGCAAAAATTTAGACTCGCTAAATATATAGCATATACAGTACTTCATTCCTCATTTTATCAGGACCTTTTTTGTGTGTGTGTGAATTTTGTCTCTGATTGCTTGTTAACAAATCAAGCACAATGCTTTCCGCAACTGTACTGTTCACATGTGGAAGAGCAGCTTGATCTCAAATTCCTCAAGTGATCATAAATCAGGTTTTATATTTGGTTTTTCTGCTGTTTGTTTTATTTCATGTAATACAGGAAAAGGACAGGGAAGGAGAGAGACAGAAATCCAAGTCAAAGGACAGGGAGCGAGACCGTCTAAAAGAGTTTGAGCGAGCGAGGGAAAGAGAGCGGGAAAGGTTTGCCAAAGAAGAAGATAGCACGGAGGAGGAGGAGATAGAGACACCCTCACGGCGTGATAGGGAGCGTAAACGGCGGCGGACACGCAGCCGATCCAGTAGCCCCATGAGCAGCAGCTCCGGCAAGCGCAATCGGTCCCGATCGCCGTCCGCGTCCAGTCGGCGCAGCGGCAGCCGCAAGGTGTCGCCAGACTCGTTGTCGGCTCTCAAAGAATACCTGGACTCCCCTTCCAGCAGGTCACACCGCTCCGGCTCACGCTCTCCCAAACGCTCCACTCCCCGCCATAGGTCACGGTCACCCAAGAAGTCGCGCCGGTCGAGGTCACGCTCCCGATCACCTCACAGAAGATCGTCCCCGTCGGGGTCAAGTCGAAGGTCACAGAGGTCGCGATCGAGGTCACCTCACAGGAGATCAAGTTCTCACAAAAAGAAGAGCAAGCACTGATGCTGAAATTGGGACACTTAGTGAATTGTGCATTCCGATACATTTTTCATCATAGACATTAGGAATTGACTTGAAGAATTTCTTATGGAATTGATCAAATTAATCAGAGTATATTAATGCCATTGTTAAGCATCTTTTTCTACAAGTGGAATTCTGTTGTTTATCTGTTGTCTTTGAATGAAGAAAGTAATGTTTTACAACTTGAGAAAAAGAGTGGGAATAACTTATAAGTTGGAAGTACTTCAGGGCTGCCAACTCTCACGCATTGAGCGTAAGACTCGTGCAATTCAACCAATTTTGACTGTCTCACTCTGATAAACGAAATCTCACGCTAAACCCCCAAAATGGAATGTACATGACTACAGAAATAGATATATCTCTAAATTCTCTGATATTCCGAATATCGATATGCCCAAGCCCAAAATTTCGAGATTTTCCCGCGCGGGTGTAAAGCTTAACCAATAATAATCGTTTTTGGTTCGCGCGCAAAGACGAGCTATTGGATTACGATTGGTTTCTACCTATACCACGTGAGCGTAGCTTGTACTTTGGCAAATTACAGTACATGTATGGCTATGACGTGCGCTTTACATCGCTTTACATAAACTGACTGTGTACGTAGTACGTACGTATGTACGGCCGCACAGCAGGCCGCCAGGCGCTAGCCAGGAGGTCGCTCCGCTCCCTCGCAGTGTCTCACGCCAAACTCTCACTCAAGGTTGGCAGCCCTGAGTACTTAAGAATATTGTCCCTTCCAGGGTAGGCTTTGCCCCAAGTGTTTATTGTTGTGTTGGGATTTTATGTTTCTAGAGTTCACCATATTTTGCTTCTGTCTTGAGTTCTTTTCAACTGGCCAAATTATGCATAATTTCTCGGATCTTGGAGAAGAATATTACCCTGGAAAAATACCTCACCCAGACATTAATAGATACTGCATATTGCAATATCTCTAATGATTGAAAATTTAATTCATTATGACATGGAGTATGCCTTTGTTTGTTGCTTTTTTGGTCAAAGTGCATGCCCTTCAGGGGCAATGACCCCCCCCCCCCCCCCCCCATTAAAAGATTAAAGAAATAACTCTTTTTTTTTCCAGGCTTTCTGTTCTTAAACCATCTTTTTGCTGCTCTCATATGTTGGGTATCAAGACAGGGCTCTTGATCAGTGGCTCTAGGTTCAGGTCCAGTTTGTGAAAACATGTAGTTTATCTGCATGACTGTTCTCTTCCCAGCATCAGTGGGTACTAACTAGAGAGACGTGCATTCATGTATTTTGCTCTGAGCCTGGATGGGCAGGCCATCACAGAATGGCATCCCGAGAATGAAAAATGTGCTCTCTGAGTATGTACTGTTACATATTTGAAAAAATGAATGCATCCATATGTGTTCCCACATGCTGAATGCTTTGACTCCGTGAATTGGAAAATGGGACACAGTCCGTTATTGTTGCCGCCTTCCATTGTAAGTGGCAACAGAGGGCAGTATGCCGAAAGCTAGCTTCTCCGTGCTGGAAATGTTACTGTAAAACGAGGAATGTTTGCGCGAGCCAAGATTCACAAAATTAAAATGCATGTGACAGTTCTTGTCAACACTATACACATTGAACATTCGAGGCAACTCGGGAAAATTTCATGCTGCGAAAAAGGCCGATCGGCTGCAATTCGTGGAAATTTCATGCCACGAAAATATCATGTTTTACAGTATTCAGCAGGGACACTGGTGTTGCTTTATCATCAGCACACGTGGTTAAATCTGCCGTTTGATATTCTTCCTATCAGTCACTGCCTGGGCCCTCCAGTGTGTTCGCAGTTGTACCACGCCCCCAAATCCTATGCTCTGTGTAGTTGTTTCTTTTTCAATCCCTATCTATATCTGTTGTGTATTTGTTATTTCTGGGTAGTGGTAACCAAACTGTGACATGGGAAGTACATTGTTGGTCTTTGCGTTTCTTTGGCTCCTTTTTTTTTTTTTTTTTCATGTCAGTGAGAGAGAAGCAAGATCTGTGGAAGTTCTTGAGGTATCTTCAAGAGTGAGTTGCATTCATTGTAATGATTATGGCATTAAAATTCTACATTGATGATGTAAATATTTTCAAAAGAAAGTTGGTGAAGTTGGTTTTTTATATGCTCATTCTTTGGAGTGATTAGTAAATGATGTTGAATGTGTCTTTTGCAAACCATTTTTTTTTTTTTTTTTGGGTGTTACCTACAGACTGTTTACTCTCAAAGTGTTATAGGCTCAGATGTAAAGACTATTGACTATACTTCTATATTATGTATAAAATTTAATGTCCAAAAACTCTCAATAGGATTATTGTTTACTGTCATACCTAATTACAGGCATGCTGTACAGCAATGAAGTGAGACATGTTCGCATTTTTCTTAAGAAGACAGGAATTCAGAAAACATTTAAGCATATTAACAAAAAGTATGTATCTGATATGCTATTATGACATATAAGTGGGTACGTTTGTGTGTGTGTGTGTGTGTGTGTGTTTGCTGGTGCACTTTTTCAGCAAATGGCAAAATGTGTCCCAAAATATGAACACTTTGTAACTTGGGCATCCTTAACAGAGCCAAAAAAGAAGCAGAATAACATGAAAACTTCTAGACTTGTGTCACTAACCGGTCTGAATTGCACTTATTTTTCTCTCACAAAGCTCACCTTAAAGGGATGATATAGTGTTGGTTTAGGTGAGGATTCAGCTGTTGACTTTTTGCAAGATACTTGCCACTTCATGAAATGTGACAGAGCATACAATTCCAAGAGGACTTTAAAGTTTGTTTGATGAAAATTGGTTTTGAAATGGGTGAGATATCCAAAAACAAAGCAAAACAAAGTAATCCTCTCGGAATGATATACAGTATTCTTTCATTATTTCATAAGAGGTTTCTCATCTCAAAAAAAAAAAAAGCATCAAAAAAGGTCGGAAACTTGAAGCCCCATCGCAACTGAAACTTGTCCCTTTAACAAGGAACAGCACTCCCATATGGAAAACCATTTTGTTTCTAAACAACTACAGTGTACTATGTAATGTTGTTCATTGCAATCCCGTTATAATTAAAATGGTTATAATGAAATTCCGGTTACAACGAAGTTGAAGGCCCAGTCACACTGCCCAAAAGTCGCGTAAACGCATGAATCA
The DNA here is from genome assembly GCF_964275005.1 of Diadema setosum. NCBI lineage: Eukaryota > Metazoa > Echinodermata > Echinoidea > Diadematoida > Diadematidae > Diadema > Diadema setosum. Next base: position 1,480,537 of record NC_092705.1, read on the forward strand.
CGGAAGAAATTCAAGCCTTACGCGATACAAGTGCGATCTGCGCATTTCATGTCTGACGTGGAACCTTCGTAGTTGTCCGCCGATGTGCGCCGGATCGGCGCTCTACTCGATTCCAGGTTTTGAGCAGCTCAAAACTCGACTTCGCATAGAAGTTTACGCAGTGTTTTTTGTTTGTTTGGTTTTTTTTTGTTTTTGTTTTTGTTTTTTTTTTGCGTAGTTTGCGTAGTTCTTACGCGAACAATGAGCGAAATATGCGTGGAATACAAATTACCAATCATTCATGTTAGATGTCTCATTCAGGACCGGGTAATATGAGCTGTGTTTTGCTCACTTGTTCCATTTAAATACATCATAGCACACTCACACATTTTTTTACCCATTGAGAAAAAAAACACACACAAAAAAAAAAAACACCACAAAAATCCATGAATTCTGAGGGTTCTACACCAACGGTCTTTCCATCGAGCAAGGGGAGTGGGATTTGACCCTTAAAGGGATGGTATAGTTTTGGTTGAGACTTAATTTCAGGTTTCTAACATTTTTTGGTGAGATAATGAGAAACCTCTTATGAAATATGAAAGAGCATGTAATTCCATGAGGAATTCAACGTTTATTTGATGAAAATTGGTTTTGAAATGGCTGAGATATCCAAAACAGAGCGATTCTAACAAAGTGTGGGGACCCACATTTTATTACGATCACTTTGTTTTACTTTGTTTTTGGATGTTTCAGTCATTCAAAACCCGATTTTCATCAAACAAACTTTGCATTCCTCTTAAAATGGTATGCTCTGTACTATTTCATAAGTGTTTTCTTGGTATCTCGCAAAAAGTTAAAAGCCCAATTTTCATCTCCACCAATACTGTACCATCCAGCAACTAACACTACCCGTTCTCACACACACATGGATACGCATACACCCCATAAAAAAGGACATAACAAAGAAACAAAACAACAAAACTGAAAGATCTGTGGTCCCTGCGAATGTTAGAAATCCAGTTCGCATGCACAAAATGTTGCTTTGCTGTCCAGTTACAACGTGGTATGTAAATGTAGGTAGGCGTAAAGCTTGCATAATGTTCGTAAATCGATGTACATGTATTGATGCAATGTGCCCAGCATTCTGCAAAAAAAAAAAAAAAAAAAAAAAAAGATACAGGCAAGCCTTTGTATGTGTTCAAAAATTGCACGTACTTCATGCTCAAAGGTTATCTATGGCAATAAACTCCAATTTTTGCGTGAAAGTTAGCTGACCCAGCCTGGCCTTTTGTCAGATAAAAACCATCAAAGCAGGCAAATCAAGCGCCCGTCACGAAAGCGTAGATAATGTATCTGAGGGCCCTGTTTCATAAAGCTGTTCGTAAAGTTACGAATTACTTTAGAACGACTGGTGATCAGTTCCGATGTGCTATACTTATCAGAATTTCCATAATTCAGCAGAAGAACTGATCACCAGTCGTTCTGAAGTCGTTCGTAACTTTATGAACAGCCTTATGAAACACCCCAGGTGCAATACATACCCCATCAGAAGAGCAGAAACATATTAAAGAAAAGCCCGACTGGAGTGCGGGCCGACTTTGGAGAGTCTACTAACTTCTTCAGTAGGTGTGTTGAAACAAACCCTTATCTCTATTCGACTCAGATGAAAAGACAGAGAAAATAAAAATCATTAATATGTATTATGTCGTTGAAATGCCTCTCTTGATGGGCTTTTTTTTTTTGTCACTTACAAATCAGTCTTCAACAACCGTCATTAAAGACCTGTAATGTCCCATTTCATAAAGATGTTAGGATATAGCAACTCTTGCAAGAATAGCAACTGCTCCGTATATAGCAGCAGCCAATCAGGAAGCAGGATTCTTGCTATGGCCATAATACCACGACACTCGCCATGCCTGCAAGAGTTGCCCGGGAAATTTTTATGAACTTGGCCCCCGTATTTGTACTACAATTACTGTCTACTACTACTGGTGCATGATATTTTATGTGGATGGATGATCATTGCTCAATCGTCATAATGGAGTAGATCCTCCAAATATACCCTTGCGGGTTGTATGACTCGTGGGTGTCGGTCTATAGTGGGATGACCCCGAGAGAGCCGCCGTGTTGCTATTGTCTCAAATTATTTTGGATACCAAGAATAGCTCTATATCTGTCATAACTTTGAGGACCATAGGGCCTACATATTATTCTCTATTTTATTTTACTTTTTTTTTTTGATATCTCGGTCATTTCAAAACCGATTTTCATCAAATAAAATATCTTAATTCCACTTAGAATTGTATGTTCTTTGTATACTATTTCATATAAATAGTTTCTTATTATCTAGCAAAAAGTTAGAATCTAAAGCCCTATCTCAACCAAGACTTAAAGCCATCCCTTTAAAACAAAAACAAAAACAAAAACAAAAAAAAATGACGTCCTGGGAGAAATTTATCCTTAAATAGATGGAAGTCAATGTAATGACAACTTCATCATTATTATTTTGGCCAAATAGCAAGAATGTTAATATTTACTGGCACATTCATTGTAGATTGGCGGTGTAACACGCTGAAAATAACATTAGGCCTATATACCTGTGTTTACACATAGGCTAATAGGCAGAATGCGATCGGGGTGATATTCACTCAGGAGATTGACGTCACGAAAATTACTTGGCATGGTAATAACAGAGTGGAAGCTCAAAAGCAATTCATATATATTGTCTTAATCTTTTAAAGCAAAAATGTTATCCTCTATCATAGTGATTAGTTGAAAAAAGCTTCATGTGATTATAGATGTAGGACCTACTTTGAACCATTTCATAATGTTGGAATACCCGACAATCCATGGTATATAATACTACTTGGAAAATGATGTCACTTTTTGTGACGACATTTGCCAGAGCAGTTCTGACGTAGCGCGCTGCTTCGTACGGTCTGTTTTGAAATGTCACAAAGCATGGCACAATATTATGAAATAACTGCGTTCAGCATGTTTTGTACTGTCACTGTATGCTCCCTCCACAACAGTACATCCACTATCACATGACTTCTTCTCCCCTCCACGACTGCCTTTTTATCCTTCTTTTGTCTATTAAAATTGAATTAAATTAAGTCTATCAAAAAGAAAAAATTCAATCCAAAATATCAAACAAAATACATTTTGCCTAATTCCGACTTTCTTGTTAAAACCATGGGTCGCGGCCTCCTCATACAGTGCCTCCAATACAGTAGGTCTACTATTACCTCATTCACTTCTGGAATGCGCTCTTCGGTGAACAATGAGTCACCAGCTCTGCCCTTCTTAATCACGCAGAAACTTTCAAGGCAAAGTAGGCCTATATAACTATTTGTATATTATAAACTAAAGCGATAAAACATGAAATCAAAATGAAGAGCTCCTCGATAATCAAAATCCCAGCAAGGCAGATCCGTTTCGTTACATAATATCATAGTAGGCCTATTCAAATTTGAAGACTGTTGTTGTTGTTAGTGTTGTTATCATTATCATCATCATCGTTGTTGTTGTGTGGTATTATAGTGATATCTACGAGTCCGGTAATCCGCTTCAGACATAATGTGCTAATGCTTATAAAGAGCTCACATTACATGTATTAATTGTTGCCATGTCGGGCAAATCTCGCGGCAAGCCTGCCAATTGTCAGCAAAGCCCTATATATTACACATATTTTGCATAATAAGTGAAATGCAAGTACACTGGTTTATGCGATTCATGAGCAGGATTGCCCAACTTCGGAGTTTGTATGCTCATTTAATAAGAGCAATAGTACAATTTACTACAAAATGACCTTTCTTTTTTTTTTTCTCTCTCTCTCTCATTTCATTTTGGTCAGGTGATTCACTCGTTTTCAAAACGTCATAATACACACGTTTGTCCGACGCAATAATTTATGGAAGTCATCAGTCATGTTGAAACAAAGAATGAACTTATGTAGACCATGGTGACCAATGGTCCGTGAATTATCAACACTTGGGGAAGCATCAATTTCATTATTCTACACTGAATGTATTATCAAACTTATTTTATTAATATTACCAAATTCAAGGCTTGCTGTCAGGTGGATGCGCTGGTAAGCACCATATACAAGAATTACTTGAATAATCGTTACATCACGGATGCTTATTTTAGTGAATATGCTAACAAACCAACATGCTCGGGGTTAAAGAATCCTTTGGATTGTGTGTTTATTCTGTTGATTTGATTTTATTATTCGTATAACGTTGTGAATCCATGAAATAAGTCGCCTTATCAACGCATACTTATAGAGACCGTCATAGAAGGTCAGTGGGTCAAATTGCGGGCGGAGAAGAAAAGATGTTTATCATCGTAATTTACTAGAGGATCATACCTTTTTCTCAAGCAGAGCTGCCATAGGCCTACCAGTTTCATGTCAGAAGCAGCTTTATTATGTTTTTCATTGTAATTTATTGGAGGATCATACCTTTTCAAGTAGAGCTGCCATACCAGTTTGATGTCAGAAGCAGTATTATTATGATATCCTTGATCAGTGGCGGATCCAGAGGGGGGCGCACCGGGCGCTCGCCCCCCAGCTCTTTATTTATTGTTAAAACAAAAGAAATAAAAAGAAAAAATTGAGGTGAAACCCGGAAGTGGGTCACCAGAAATATATTGTTTGCGCCCGCCCCCCCCCCCCTTTACTCTCTAAAAAAGATTGAGTGAAAATATTCACTCTTTAAGGAGTGAACACAAAAAAGAGTGAATTTAGAGTGAAATTGGAGTGAATTTTAAGTGAAAATTTTCATTTTCAATCATTTTGGAGTGACCTCAGGGATCACTCGATCTAGTGATCCCTGAGGTCACTCCAAAATGAGTGAAAATGAACATTTTCACTCAAAATTCACTCGAAATTCACTTTAAATTCACTTTAAATTCACTTTTTTTTTGTATTCACTCCTTTAAGAGCCTAGTAATATTTTCGCTCAATTTTTTCTAGGGAGTATGGAATTCCTGGATCCGCCCCTGCTTGTCGTAGGCCTAATCGCATGAGCCGAATCCTGAATTCTAGCATTTCTCAAAAGATCACTTTACTTACCTCATTTTTTCCCAAAAAAGCCTGCAATGACGAATTTGTATCTAATTGAACAATATTAATGATTGTGACTGGCTTTCATGGAGATCTGTTCAAGTTGCTCAAAATCCATGCTATATACATGCGTAAGTTTCTGATTTTCATTACTGGTTGTTGTTGTTGTTGCCTTATTAGCGCATTCATTAAAGTAACTTTTTGTTTATACATAATTTTTGTATGAACCAAAGCAATCGAGGTATCTCTGCCTGGGAATGTTTAGATAATGAAAATTACTTAATGTTTATAAAAGAACGTTTCTATGACGAAAATTTCTCAATCTATCTATATCATAATCAATATATCAATGTTCAATCCCCGGCAAAATAGCCACACTCTACCAGCATTTTACAATATTGTCTAAAGAATGGAATACAGTAAAGACATGAAATTAAAATATTGTTTTTCCTGTCCCTATACTTGTGATTCTTTAATGTGGGCTTGTGATCAGATTTCCTGCCAAAAAGAGCCATGAAACACATGCGTCGGAACGAAGTGGAGATTCTATAACTCTTTTCTAGTACATCGATGTATTCCTAACAGGATTCTCAGTCTATTACTATACTCGTACCCTGTAGCCCCTCATTTTAGGTTACTAATGTACCTGCCGTCGATATTATGAAAATAAGCACTGGTAAATGCGTATTGTATGGCGCCCTCAGGTGAAATCCTCCCATCCACTCGGGGTTGCTCGAAATAAGATACATGACGTCATGACATTAATTCGCTCGCAGGTCCTGCGGAGAATAGAGAAGAAGGATACTGTCAGTCGCTGTTTATCAACATTTAGCACTCCGCTTGCAGCAATAAAAGGTAAGATATATCATTTATGATGTTAAGGGAGAATGTAAGATCATTTTTCTGAAGACCTCATATCATGAAATAATTTCTTAATGACATAAACTGGGTTTGTCTGTGGGCCGAGATCAGCATCTGTGATAGATGAAAGTCGCCATTTTGGGTTTGTATTGAAGGAGTATGTGATATGATCCGAACCGAACTTCGTTGTCCACTCCTATCTACCGTCGACTCTCCGTCTTGTCAGCCGTCGATGGTATGGAAATCCGTGTTCCGGTTATGTCCAATGGAGAAGATACAAAGCACATAGGCTAGTATTTGCTATGAGAAGTAGAGCACTAGACCATCTAGGGTGTGGACCGACATTCTAGTACCTGCAGGTCTAGAGACCTCTGTGATGGTGAAGATATTTTCCCTCGGCACTCGGTTCAGTCTGCTGATTATCCAGTCTCCATTTATTTTATGGGCCTGGGCGCAGGCTTGGGTCAGCAGTGCAGTCATTGCTGGACTGGGCTGGGGGGCTAGGTTGTGGAACTGATGTGATGAACTGTTTCTCTTTTAACTCTCTCATCTTTTCTTCTTTTTTTTTCTTCAAATTTTTACATGTGGATTGGTAATGATCATAACGTTGTATGTGGAAAGTGCTTGCGCACTTCAAAATTTCAGCTCAACTTATGAATAATTCATGTCCCATAGCGTTTCCATGTAACAAAAAGAGTCTACGGAAAAAATATTGGGTAGGGCCTATGTGCGTATCATGCATGTATGTTAGCCTTTTTTATGAGTCGACCAGTCTTTTTCAGTCGAAAGTGCCGTGTGATTAAAAGTAGCGATGATAGTGAAGGATGTTTGTTGTGTGTAAAATGTTAAATGCTTTGCCATTGAAGTCATTCTAGCGAGTGGTTCGCGCGCTTGGTACGTACGTGCGTGTGTAACCATGTGCAGCATGCATGCAGCGTGCAGAAGTTGTACTGATCTGGGACAACTCGCCCCTGAAACAGATCGTACGTGACGAGTTGTCGCGCTTATGAATCGGTGATTTATAAATCACTCTTTCAAGTCTTGAAAGTAATATTTCATGAATGAGTTACGTACAACATAGAATTATCCTTGGAATAAACCAAATCCTTTTAGATCAGAAAAATTGAATTTGTTTTTTAAATGAAGTCCATCGGAACATGAAACCTACCTTGTTATATCGGGTTTCTTGTGAATATATCAGGGTTAAAACACATGAGCTTGGACCAGTAAAATTAACTTGTCATATTCATACAAAGTTTTGTTGTATATCAGACCTCTTAACGAGATTTCACTGTATTCATATGTTGAGCATGCTTCACCTAAGTGCAAAAATTGAGCCTGACATGGCTGCTCGATCAAAAATAGTAAATAGTAAGGACCTCCCTCATTACTTGCGTCAAAAACCCCGGACGAGAAAATATATTTCGTTTAAAAAAAAAAAGAGTAAATAGTAAGGACCTCCCTCATCACTGATCTCAGAAAACCCAGACGAGAAACTGCTTTCTTTTTTTTACTTGGCCTAATAAAGGGTGTTGTAGAGTTAAGTTCTTTCTTCATATATCCGCTTGGGGGCACTGTTTGTTGAGTTCGCTGACTGCAAAGTGGCATATGGGTTTTTGTGACAAGGAAATGGGGAGACAAATGTAGCGAAATTGGTTTGTTTGTGTTGTTTGTGTGGTACTTCCACCGATGCCAAAATGGTATCGATTCTATTAAACAGGGGACAATTAAGTAGCTTCAAGGTGGCACCAAACATGCATACCATCTCTCGAGACGGTAGAAATTTGGAGTAAATTACATAATACGGGCAGCCAGTCAAAATTTCAGTCTGTATTTTTTTGTCATTTTGGATTCTTATCTGGTTTCTTTTTTTTACAAAATTGTAACTTATCTAATATTCGAAGATCATATTTTAATGCTTTTTAATGTGATAACCGTTAGTTTTTTATTCATCAAGCAGAAAAAAGGTGATATTTTGTGCAAAATCTCTTGCTGTAAAAGCCGCAGAATACTGTCTATGTTTTATGGTGCAATGTTGATGCACGGTCCCGCCTTGACGAGTGGTGCATGTCATGTTCACTACGCAATATGTGTACAGAATCACAGTTTTGCCCGTCTGGTACATGCTATCATGCATAGTTGTCAATGAATACTATCTTAATAAAACTTTATATCTCTTGAAGGAAAGGGAGCTGTGACATGATGTTGTATGGCTTGTATAAAGCTTAGGCCAAGGAAAAAAATATTTTGGTTTCCGGTAACCCGACCAACCCGACCACAAGGTGCCGACCCGGTAAATTTTATCCTCATAGATGCGCTGCAACCATCGTTCGGCCCCCTGTACTCATTGTTCGGCCCCATATGTCCGTGCATCAACATGCGCGACGTACCGCGCCGTGCGCTCGCCCTGCCTACACTTGTATGTGAATGTATTAGCGCGCATGCTATGCATGGGCGAAACTGTATACATACTGTAGTATATCGCACTACGAGAGCGTGGTACATTTATACTATCCATGTACTCGCACGCTGTGCAAGAGATTCAACGCATTCACAACACGTTGCAATCGAACACTGGTGATACAGCAAATTCTGGCACGGGTGGCATGCAAAATATAAATATCGCGTAAACACTCAAGTTATCTCAGAAACAGCTGCAATCATGGCTGTAAGTGTACTTGCTGTATAGATTCAATGCAGATAAGCGGACTAGTAACTTCAAAACTTGGAATGAAACAAGTCTATATGTGTTGCTATGTAACTTTACTTACCTGTTACTTACCCGTTGAACTGCTTGTGCGAGTTGACCCGGGAGGGTTCGACAATGATTTCGGGGGTCCGGCGATGTGGCCCACCGTTGTGCTCTTCGGAACATGTGTGGAGATAGGTGCATAGTTTGAATTTCGCACCTGATATGCGCCATTTTTTATTCATGAATTTCAGTGAATTTTTATTTGTAAGAGTGGTTGATTCATGGAACCCTGTCGAATCATGGGCCACTTGCTTTACTGTACGCAATTTACTGCGAAGTACCGTATAGCGTACCCGATACATTTTTTACACAATGCAATGCATGTGTGTACGGTATAAAATGCATTTAGATGACTGTGTGTGCATTGCAATATTGTGCGACTTGCATACGTTCCTGTAACGTATGCTGCAGAGCTAGGTCTACTTAATATACGATACAGTACATGTATAAAAGATACCGATACGTACCACACAGACATACATGAACATACATGGTGCGCTCCATAATTTTTCTATGGTACACACACATTACACACGTACACGTTCACATTGAAACAGAAACCAAATTTTTCTATAGAAAGGGTAAAAATTTTTCGAGAAATAAAATTTTTCCCCTACCTTCCGACCCACTGTTCTTGAGGTCATGTTACCGGAAACCAACATATTATTTACTTTGGCCTTAGAATCTGCGTAGATGTGCTGTTGTATTGAAATTGCATTTTATTTAAAGCTTTAAAAAAGTTCAGGAGGCTAGTACAGTACCCTTGGCTTTGGCGAGTAGCCCTATTACTGTTGCTGCATATCAAATTACGACAGGGCTGTCATACCAGTCACCATGGAAATACGTAGGGACACAGTGCGACCATCGTGACCATGGTGCAACTATGTGGATTTTGAATTATCATTATGATGATTATGATTATGTTGATGATTATGATGATTATTATTATTATTAATTCAGGATTTCAGACATGTGTACATAGACAAATGCAAAACGAATTTGATTCAGCATAATAAACAAATTTGATGCAGGGCCCCTTAGTTAATCAGTTTTTTTAACTAAAAGGGCTACTCTGAGAAAACAAAATGGAATAGATAAATAAATGAATAAATAAACAAAGAATGAGATAAATTATAATACAGCAATGAAGCACAAATGGACAAACAGACCTAGTAGATTGTGACATAGAAAACAGGGCTGCCAGGAGCAAGAATCGATTACATACTTGGGAGCTCAGACCTACTACTATAAATCTAATCTTGATTATGTGCTTTATTTTGGTGTTATCGATTTAACCTTTCACAATTTACAACTTAACAAAAGCAATGATTTATTGCTTTGTCTGCACAATGTAGATCTCTTCTCTCTACACTGTTATCAGCTTTGTAAAGGCAAAAGTTACCAGGATGAAAATCGCTGCAAAAAAAAAAAAAAAAAAAAAAAGATCATGCTGTCGGCTGTGCGGCATTACGCTCAAGCAGCGCACACGCAGAAACAATTGCTGTAGCAGACTATCAAAGGTGATGCACATGCCACGTGTGATACAAAGCACTTTGAATACATTGGAATTGCAGTGGTGGACAGGGTTTTGCAGTCAGAAATGCAAATTTTGCCCCATTTACATTGCATGTTGGCTTGCTGTAGGTTGTAATATTAAATTTATAAGTCCAAGAAATCAATTTAATGTGAGTAAAGTGTAACATTTTAGGTAGAATGTAGAAATTTGTTATGTTTTGTAGCTGCTACAAGGGGTGTCCCTAAGAAAAGTGTGCGGATACTTGTCAGATTATGCCATGCTCGTCTGTTCAGGCTGCACTTTCATGTATGTAGGCTGAGCAGTGCTTGTCTACGTACATTTGTACGTATGGTCAAAATAAAATTCTTGATATTATTGCATCATTGGGCAATACAGAATGTGTTTAGAATGTGTGCTTGTGTGTGTGTTGGGGGGGATGCTAGACCAAACCACTGACTTCGATGTAATGTTATTATTTCATATGTGAGCAATATTTGTATCATGTTTTGGATGAAGATAGTCATTATGTACAAATGTGTACATACACTGTACATGATTTTGTGTACAATCACATGGTGTGGTATGTCTGCAATTAGTCATTCAGTGGGCCAATAATAATGAGCTACAGGGGTATCCTGTTTGAAGCTTCATGAGATCAAAAAATGTGATGGTCATTACTAAAGACCAGCTACAGGTATACTGTACATGCACATGTACCTACAGTTCTAATTTGTGAAAGTAGTAATTTTGTATCATAGATTCAAACATTTTCAGAATGCAGCTGATCAACATGAGTCCTGTGTCATATTAGCATATAACACAAATCTATGACTTCCTACATTTTCACACAGCTCGTCTTCAATTGGTATGAGTTACAGTATACATGGTACAATCGGTCAGATGTTTCAATGCAGTACAACATTTGGTACCAAGTTAATAATTCAGTGTGTGAAATGCAAGTGGCAAACTGTAGCAGGGATTATAACCTGAGTGGAGAAGTCTAGTCAAATGTTGAATGTGAGATCTTGTCTGCCAGATTTTGTATACATAATGTATTTGCTTCAAGCTTGTTTGTCATTTGAATGGCTTGGTAAAGTGAGTCAAGTATTAGCTGGTGTGTGTTTGATGAGATTCTAAGAGCAGAATGTGGACACAATTAATGAAGCTTTAACCCGTTGAGGACAGGCTGATTTTGCTACAACACTCATTTCCCATCTAGACATCTGCCTGAGTATACTCGGGACTTGTCCTCAGTGGGTCAAGCTGTAATTGATCAGCAGGGAAAGATGAAAATGATATACCATAATTGGTCATACTACACTAAATCATAACAATTTTGAGTTCGTACTGGTGATGCTGTGAATTTAAAAGAAAAAAAATCATTGTGAAAAAAAGTGCATGTCAGTACAACTTTGCCTGCTCATGTATTTAATTCTGAGTCACCATGTGGCTCGCTCGGCAGCACAATCATAACCTACTTACTATCTGGGTTTGATGAGGGATGTGTCATTTCATACTGATGCATACATTGTACATGTAACTACATGTACTCGTCAGTGGTTTGTACAGAGTTGCGTATGTGCCTTCACATTGCCTCTTCATACTTGCTTTCAACTAACAAGAAACACTGGATGTGGGCAGAGGTATCTTTCCCATTGCTTGAAGTTGAAAGTTGAAATGAGCGTACAGTTTAAATTTTAAACATGACACAGAATGCCCAGCACAATGTTGGCGCATCCCTAACACTAAACACACTAAAAGCAAAACCCAATGGGGCCTGATGGGCAAAGGTGTCAGGGCATCATACATGTACCAATTTCATTTGAAATTTGATTTCAGCCTGTGATTAATTCATTTTGTCGCAGTAAAAAGTAACAACCCAGCCAGTAACCCTGTGGTGCTCCACTGTCTACGCTCTGGGAGCACCCTGAGTGAATAGCATGCTATTTGCAAAAGTTGAGAAAATGACATGAATTCAGGCACCACTAAAAGTGCCTTATTTCACCAGCAATGAGCTGGTGTTTTATACTACATTGACATCCATAGATGTCTAATTTATATCTGAGGTTAAACTTGCACATAGCCAAACTGTTCCCATGATCCTGAAAAGACATTTTCTTTCGGTTATCTTCACTTCACCATTGCCATGCATGAAGTGCCATTGCTTCGCGAAAGTTCAGTATTCAAATAGTGAATGGTCACGAGTGCAATGGTACGAGATTTCGCACGAGGTGAAAGATAGAGGCGCTCTATTCAACGAGGCGAAGCCGAGTTGAATAGTGCGCCTCATCTTTCACCGAGTGCGAAATCTCGTTCCATTGCACGAGTAAAGACCATACACTATTTGATTTATACAATGTCCAAGTAGATCTTTTTCGTCTAAGTAAGCCTAGAAGTCTATATATGTATGAAAAATATAGCCATACTTACATGTGGATCCACTGCGATTCTCTTTCTGGCTTGTGCAATCAGTGTAGTATACAGGTCACTACAGTTATACTAGCGCTCATACACGTACACTAGCACTACGTAGGCATAATGTACGCGCATGCATGTACCGCACACGTACCTGCGCTAGCTGCATGCGAGCCCCAATATGCAACACGCAGTACCGTACAATTTCTCGAACCGTGGAATAGAACGAAAAAATCGAACCAAGTTGCACGCAAAAATAGAACCAAAATTGCACGGCGCGTTGAATGGAGTACTTATTTAATATCACGTCACCAACAATCCTCCAATCAAATTACAAGGATCTACTTGGACGTTGTATAATAAAAAATAAGTCAGCCACTGAATAAATGCATTTCTCTGGCTTTTCATAGTGTTCCTTAAAAGTGCTTAGCTTCTTAGGACCTCATGAATATTCATAGATCGGAATGAAGTCATGGTTGCTAGGCCTTATTTGCACTTCATACTATGCTCAGATAAGTGATGGACGGTTAGCGCTTGCACATCGGTTCAGAGTGTACAATGTAGAGTTGTCATGGTGGTTAGCAACAGGCAGTAAACATGACCAAATCAAGAAAAAAATCATGAATTTAGACAGTAAAAGAATATTGGAGGAACCAAATGTTACACCTCATTACTTAATATTTAGTTGAGTTGACCTACATCTACATGTATTTGTATTCAAATTGAAAAAAAAAATAGTTTTTAAAGCTTAATTTCATGTTGAAATACCACCACTCACAAGATACTAAATGCTTATATATCCACGGCTTGAACGCTTCATGTTCATTCGGGCTGGTCATAGTTACCCAGCCAGTAATGAACAAGTGGGGACAATATGATTATGTTCTAATTCTTTCAGTTTGGTCAGTGGCTTACACATCAAGGGACTGACCGATACAGGCTGTTAATTCAAAGGTGTATAAAGTTCTGGTCGAGGTGAGGATTTAGCTTTTAACGTTTTGCGAGATATTCAGAAACCACTCTGTGAGATGTCAAAGAGCATGCAATTCTATTAAGGGGTATCAAAAGTTTATTTGATGAAATTCGGTTTTGAAATGGCTGAGATATTCAAAAACAAGGTGAAATATAGCTATCCTAATAAAAGGCGTGGCCTGTCGCCTTTTATTATTATCACTTTTTAGCTCGGCTCAAGTGAGCTATTGCGATCGCTCTTCGTCCGGCGTCCATCGTGCGTAAACTTTTTACGTTTTCATCTTCTTGAGAATCCCATGACCGATTTCCACCAAACTTGGCAGGTAGCATCCCTAGGGGGATAGGATCTCAATTTGTTCAAATGGGCACCATGGCCCTCCTGGGGGGCCCCAGGGGGGCCCAAACACCCTAAAATTAAGGAATCTTTAAAAATCTTCTTCTGTAGAACCAGAAGTGATAGAGCTTAGTTAATTAATACTATGAGTTAGTACATTGATGACTGTAGTTTCAAGTTTGTTCATGGGGGAATCAGGGGTACCCCCCTTGGGACCCAGAGGAGGGGGGTGGGGAGGGGTCCTTATGGGGCATAAATTGTACATTTTCATCTTCACTTTGATATCCCCATGTCTGATTTTCACCAAACTTGGTAGGTAGCATCCCTAGGGGGATAGGATCTCAATTTGTTCAAATGGGCACCATGGCCCACCTTGGGGGCCTCCAGGGGGCCCAAACCCCAACCCCAACCCCCCCCCCCCCCCAAATTCAGGAATCTATAATAATCTTCTAGAACCAGGGCCCCGTTTTATCAAAAGATATAATCGATTATAAATTTCCGTACCACACAGCCTGTCATAGACTTACAGTTGAAATCAACTATATAATCAATTTTAACTCTTCATAAAACAGGGCCCAGAAGTGATAGGGCTTAGATAATACTATGAGTTAGTACATTGATGACTGTAGTTTCAAGTTTGTTCATGGGATTGTTGGAATCAGGGGTACCCCCCACCCCTCCCCTTGGGACCCAGGAGAGGGGATGGAGAGAAGTCCTACAACAGTTGTAATGAGGCCTAAATTGTACATGTTCATCTTCTTCTTGAAAACCTCATGATGAATTTTGACCAAACTTAGCATGTAGCATCCCTAGGGGGATAGAATCTCAATTCCTTCAAATGGGCACCATGTCCCTCTTGGGGGCCCCTAGGGGGCCCACCACCCCCCCCCCCCCCCACATTAAGGAATATTTAAAATCTTCTACTCTAGAACCAGAAATGATAAAGCATAGTTAATACCAGGGTTGCTTGCCCCCCCCCCCCCCCCCCCCACCTTGGAGTTGGGGGGGGGGGGCAATTTATTTTCAGAGATCAGCATAAGAGAAGAAATTAGATACTAATGTGTCAGTTTAATGCTCAGGGCATGAGAGTGACAGTGTTGGAATCTTTGTATGTGTGTATTCAAGACAACATTGTGTGGTCTTGGTGAAGATAATGAAGATAATAAAGAGTATATTCTAGTAAGCTGATTGAAATATATTCCCCTGAAATTGGAGTTATGTACAATCTGACTGCAGGCATCCCGTTGTAATGGGAATACATACCTTAATCAACCCATACATTGTACATCTCCATACTGAATGGGCCCCAAGGTCATTGGAATTGCATTAAATCATATAATTCGCGCAGAGTGCTGGTGCTGCATTGCATGGATGGCTTGTCTCACCTAATCTCATTTAACCGGTTGTACAATGAACGTGGTATGTAATTACCGCTGCCACATTCCCCTGATACAGACTTGGTACAAAAAAACAAACAAACAGACAAACCAGGAGTCGCTTGCCATGTTATCAGGAGCACAGTATACATACAACCCTGTATGTACATGTAAAACATGTACACTGTTGTGTATGTACATTGTATGTATAATGTAGTCCAATATGGGCTTATGAAAGTGTGAGATTGAGCCAATTACTTTATCTTGTACATCAAACGTTAAAGGGATGGTATAGTATTGGTGGAGATGAAGATTGAGCTTGCAACTTTTTGCAAGATACCAAGAAACCACTTATGAAATAGTACAGAACATACCATTCTAAGAGGAATTCAAAGTTTATGTGATGAAAATCGGTTTCGGAATGGCTGAAACATTCAAAAGCAAAGTAAAACAGAGTGATCGTAATAAAAGATGGGTCCCACCTTTTATTAGGATTGCTTTGTTTTGGATATCTCAACCATTTCAAAACCAATTTTCATCAAATAAACGTTGAATTCCTCTTGAGATGACATGCTCTTTCGTACTTCACAAGAGGTTTCTCATAATCTCACCGAAAATGTTAGAAACCTGAAATTAGGTCTCAACCATATCTATGGTCCCTTTAAAGTGCTTGAATGCATATTCCTGGTTTGACAGTGAATATTGAAATACCTTAGGAAGCCAAGAATGTTCTTACAGTAGGCATCCTTGAAGCTCTCCAAATCATTTTAGGCCGAAACTCATTTGCATGTGCGTGGGTTAGTGAAAGCTTTAGTTTTCTATAATTGGTTGGTGTGTTGTGTGTGTGTGTGTTTGTTTGTGCTTTTTGAAGGGATGTTAAAATGGTGCTACCGTACAAGTGGTAAGTGGTCAAAACTTCCTGTGAAAAGTACATTGGTACGATGCTAAAAAAAAAGAAAAAAGTGTAGGTCAGCTGTTGTATCACCAAGGTCAAATGTATTAAGTTACATGGTGCAACAAGTTTATTGTTAAGAGCTTTTGCTGGACACACCTTCGAAATATCCCATTACATTTATACACTTTGTAGAAAATGATTGTCTAGCCCGACCAGACACCATGCAAAGCACAGCGTCAGACAAGCGGGGCCTCGCCATCACATCGGAAACCACAACACAACTACAAAACATATAAAAATTTATACGTTACTCACGTAAAGTGCATGCTTATATTACAGAAGGTACATAACTCCATAGAGAGCCCTCGTGACATGTCCATGGAACAAAAAAATGACACTTTCTAGTGCAATCCCTGACTGTTGGGGTTCATCGTTGCAGAATTCAAAATGGCGCATTGATCACTCTGCAATTATGCGCGCGTGCGTGACCATAAGTGCAGTGATCTTTTGCGTGTGTGAGCTGCTTGAGTGTAGCGGTTGACAGCGTGTCCTTTAAAAATGCATTCAGATCGCGTGAGCTCCCAATAAAGACGATGTACTAATGTTCGCAGATGCTGCATATAATCTTTGTTTTTGGTAAGTTGTGAATTGTGTATCAACATGTCAATATCGATAAGTTAGCTATGAAGTCTCATTAATGAAGATTGTCTTTAATGAGTTTAAGGTGACAAAAATGATGTCAAGTATCAAAATTCAATGCGATCGTTAAATTCGCTTTGTGTTTGCTCTTTGTTGTGGGCCGCTCTGGTACAGCCCTGTCGCTATTTATACAGCGACTGGGCTGTGTATGGTTAATGATGTCAAGCCATTGGAAAGGCACATGTGATTTTATCTAAAAAAATCCATAACTCACTTCATGTTTGGATAGTGTGATATTACAGCTAATAACCAGTTCTCTAAGTGTACTACATTTGTACATAGTGTACACTATATGATGAGTTGGAACATTTGAAGCACACAAACAATTTGTACATGTCTTGCACATAAATACAAGTGTTTAGCACACCTACACGTAACATGATAAAAATGGCAAAGAAACCAAAACTGGGGATTTACTTATTTTAGATGAATCAGACAGGATTTTATGAGCTACAGCTACATCTAATGTTTATCTGTGTGAGAACTAGAGATCATTAAATGTTTATTGGTCTAGGGGGGTTGCATTGTTAAAAAATATTCCTGGTATGCTGGATTCAATGATTTCTAACATTTTACTCATTTTCCCCAAATCTTACGAGCTACCACATGAACAGTAAAGTGTGAATTTATCCTGTGTATCGTTTGTATGTTGCTGGTAGTCTGTCTGTATTTTGGAATCAGAGACACTTTCTATGTATCCCTGAAATTTGACATAGTGTAGGCCTATGCAGTGTGTTGTGTACATGTACTGTACAGTGCACTCCCGTTATAACAAAATTCCGGTTACAGTGAAGTAAAAATTCAGGCCGCAAAATTATCCGCTCTTTGTTCTTTGTTGTTTATTTCTTCGGTTATAATGAAATTTCAATATAACGAAAGAAAACTGTCGGTCCTGAGGACTTTATTATGACAGGAGTCCACTGTATGTACATGTATTATATGTCCCACTGTTCCTAATTCGTTTTTCCATTTCTAAGGTGAAGAACGATTATTGGTATGAATTCATCGGTGCAGATTTAGAATTCATGTGTATTATTTTTTTAAGGTATCTGTCTTTTAGAAACATGTTTTGTTGATGTTCCGTACAACAGTGTTTTGTTAGTCTGTTTGTGTACCTCAATGTTAATGAGATATGTTGAAAACATCTACAAGTCACACTACAGTATACCATGGTAAACAGTAGTTATAATGAGAAATATGGCAAGGACTCCAAGGAGAACTGTCATGAAACCTTCATTTTCAATATGAGCCTTTTTATAGAAATTTCATGGTTTTATGATTGCTGTAAGTTTTAAAGGAAAGAGCAGGTTCAAGTAAATATTCATTGACCCACATGTAATTACAGAGTGCACATTATGCAAATGATTTAAGTTAATGGGATTTTATGAAGTACATTGAGGTAGCAGACCTACCAAGTCTCAGGGCCTCATCTCATGTTCACACGCTCAGCATCCATTTTTTCACGCCTCCGGACACGGCAAGGAAAAAAAGAAAAAAGAAAAAGAAAGACCACAGTTTAAAACAAAAAGACTGCATTTTATTCTCAGACAACCAAAAGATTTGGTGCATACTTGTGATGCAATTTCATCAGCAAAATTGCCTCACAGGTATGCACCAAATCTCATAATTTCACATCTCAAATTAAAAAACACCAATTCAAAAACCAGTTAATAGAACCAGTATGGAGCTTTGATGTACACTCAGTACAACTTAAAGTGGCATACAGTATACTACAGTATGTACACACATCCATGTATACCGCATGCATCATCCCACATTAATTGAATGGCAGAGTATCGTAGATTAAAGGCTGAAACAAAGTAACGTGAACGAAAAGTATCAGAATTGATGACAATTTGTCTTTTCTTCAGTGATTATATATGCTAATTCAAGATACTGTAAAAGTGGATATTTTCGCGTGACTAATTTTTCGCGCTTGGCCGGGTCGGAAGAGTTTCGCGTGTTTTTAATTCCGCGGAATCAAGACATCACGCACAGGCACATATGGCAAGCAAAAATATTCGCGTGCTTTTATTTTCGCGCTAGTTTCTGGTTGCGCAAAATGCGCGAAAATTTGAACACCGCGAAAATTTCCACTTTTACAGTACTATGTCTATGCATTCAAGTTACATACAAACTGTATTTGTAAGATTGGAGACTGCTGCATATGTCTGGGAATGGTGTTTGTTCTGAAGAGAATCATTCTTTGACTTTTTATTATAGAAGAACTTTGCAGTGGATGATACTGTGGTATCAAAATAGTCAAAGAAAGAAAGCTGTTGATTGTCGCAACTGAACTGTGATCCTTAACTTCTTTTGTTGATATCCCAAAGATGACAGACCATTGGCATATCATTATTTCACTCAACAGGGTTGAAAGTCCTGTGGAAATGTAATACCTGCAGCTATTGTGTGGTAACAAGACCCCCCCCCCCATACAGTTTTATGTGTAACTCATTATGCAGCAACAGCAAGCTGTTTCCAGTTTTCCTGTGGGGATTACCCCTTTATGCCACGTTGTCTGAAGGTCAAAGTGCATGTACATAATGGAGGGCTGACATTCTTGTGCAACAATTTTCAGGCAGTTACAGATTGGCACATACACAGTAAGCAGTACAGTGCGGAGGGTGCCAAGATGGGCGACAGTGTGAATGCCAAATGCATGATTTTGCACAATTTCCAAATGTTGCTTGAGAATTTTACATTGAGCAGGCGGAATATGAGCCACAGTCTGCGTACAAGAAGTATAAAAATAAGTTTCCTTGAAGTAGAATATTGCAAATAGGAATTTTATGAAGCTATACATGTACAATGTACAGGTGTAGAATGTCCTTGGTGTATCACTGTGCATTTACTATGCACACGTATTACATTTTATAGATGGGAGTCCAATTGGACTACAAACATGTACTAGCATAAATGCTATTGCATAAGCCAGCACATACAATGTAATGTGAAAAATTTTATATATTTTCCTCTTTTTTTTTTGGGGGGGGGGGGTATTGGCATGTCTGCAAAATCCTTGCAGTATGATAATGTGTTAAAAGTGCTTACAAGTACACTATAAAACTGCTGTATAGAGAAGTCAACTCGTACAGGAAATACTCAGAAAGAACTGACATACAATGCCTACATCAAAATAGAACATTGCTCATTCAAGTGTGTATTTATAAACATGTGAGTTCTTGTCATATAGGACACACAGTACCGACAAATCTACGGCAAACATGTTTCAAAATTCAGTTTCTTCAGTGAGTCCTCAGTGACCTTGAAACGTTCTAACTACTGTAAATGAAGTGCAGATATACAATTATAGTCATAATGGATTTACAGTGTAAAGCATTGAAATAATATAAATGAAAATCTTTTTTCTTTTTTTTTTTTTTGTTGTTGAATGCAGTGCCCATTTTATTCTAAACAGTAATTTTCTCTCCTTTTTTTTTTTTTTTTTGGGGGGGGGGGGGGGAGGGTTCTGTGCACATCTAGTGCTCTTCACAAACATGATCTATGTTTGGAATGATGTTACTGTAAATGTTAAATACATAGCTTTTATAAACTGTATTTCTGTAACAGGCAGTGTTATCTTTTTTCATTTGTATGATACAAGTATGTGGTTCTTTCTTTATTCTTTTATTCTTGTTTGTAATACAGTTTTTGGCATGCAGCTTTCCACATAAACTACAGATAGAACAGAGCTGTGTGCATGGGGGAATGGTGCTTTACTTTGAAGGGGAACAGATCACATTTTTGAAATTGATCATTAACTGTATGGAAACTTTCCATGTGATGTCATCAGTGATCAGTATTCTTATTGGCTAGCTTTCAATTTAAATGTTGTTCAAGCCAGTTTGCTCCCATTCTTTAAAAAAAAGCAAAACACACTGACATCTAATTTCTTTTGTACATATTACATGCATTATATCCACTTATGTACTCTTCATTCATTAAATGATTCAATACATGTATCATAATTTTGTGAGTTTTGCGAGAGCCAAGATTAGCAAAATTAAAGGGATGGTGTAAATTGTGGTTGAGATGAGGACTCAGATTTTAACCTTTTTGCAAGGTAGCCACTTAGGAAATATTTGAGCATACAATTCTGAAAGGAAATCAAAGTTTATTAGATGAAAATCAGTTTTGAAATGGCTGAGATGTCCAAAAATAATGTACAACAATGTGGTCCACCTTTTATGAGGACATTTTGTTTTGGGATATCTCAGCCATGTTAAAAATGATTTTTATCAAATAAACTTTGAATTTCTCTTGGAATTGTATGCTCTTTAATATTTCATAAGTGGTTTGTAATCATCTTGCCAAAAAGTTAAAATCTACAATGTTGTCCCCACCTAAACCAAAACTATTTTTTCCCTTTAAAGATACTTGTTAAAGTCCATGTCTACGCTATAGGCCTGTGCATTGAATGCCAGTGGCAAATCATGAAAATTTCATGCTGTGATTAAGGCCGTCGGCTCCAATTTGCGAAAATTTCATGCCGCGAATATTTCTAGTTGTGCGGTAGTTCTGCTCTAAGCAGCAGTGAACAAAAGATTAAAGGCATTATATGCACTGACTGTCTATGGATGAAGACCTTGCCCTGGATTGTGATGTTATGTACAGTGGAATAGCCTCATGATTCATACCAGTTTAATTTTATGTTTGCATTACAATTAAACTGCTTTTTTTCTTATTTGCTGTATTTTTTAACAAAAGTAGTTTGAAATAGAAAAATGTATATATATTGTGTGAACTTACACATAAAGTCATATATTTTTAAATGCATAATATCACTACTGTATTCAGATCAAAGAGCGTTATGGATAGGCCTATAGATTCATAATACTGCATGTGTGATACTTGTCTGATGTGGGCCAAGGTCATCTTGACTGTACATCTATTTTAACAGCCTGTTGTGAAAGGGAGGTGACATTGTGTTTATGAGATAACTTGGTATTACATGATCTAGCACCACTGTACATCAACAATGACCATGAAGGGCAGGCAGGTCCTTGGAGGAACCCCCATGATCCAAAAGGTTAATGCATTCTTGTTTTGAGGGCCACCACTGGGCATGCCTCTGGGTTTATCCATGCCCTATCTACACACTCAGGCCCAGTACACCCTACTCTTCTATGTTGGCCTACATGTACGGTACAATGTCGCTTGCAAAGTGTCAATAGTACGCAGGACAGGAGATTGCCTGCTTACTTGTCTGTACTGTCAGCCAAGGTCGTTTCAATAATATCGATGGCAAAGCCTCATTTCAGATACATCCAAATCCTCTCCCTGCGCCTCATTAAAATTTATTTGATGTACCGGAAATGCAGCTTGTATAAATTCTTTTTCATGCTCCACTTTGCTACACACTACATGCTCAGTATAAATACATGTACTACAGTACAGTAATGTACGTACAGCTGTACACTATTGCACTGTAGGTCATAGCCCATGTGCATTAGACATGTTTTGGTTCAACCTTCTCCCTATTGTAAGGTAAACAAGTATGGTAGCTAAGTTTTCTCTCCTTTTTTTTTTTTTTTTTTTGAGTTATATGCACACCTCGGCAACACAATGTATTCATCATTTTGTGCAGACCGTTGTGCTTTTGATACATTATTAAATGAAATTGAAATCTCCTGCTACTAACTGTAAACCAGAAATGTTTTCAGAGCGCATTTTAATTTCATGAATTTTGTGAGAGCCAAGATTAGCAAAGTTAAAATGTATGTTAAATTTCCTGTCAACACTAAATGCAATGAATGCTGGTAGCAATTTGCAAAAATTTAATGCCGCTTAAAAAGGCCGTCCACTCAATTTCGCGAAACTCTCATGCCGCCAAAATGTCTTGCTTTTAATACAGTATTAACTGCTGTGCTCAGTCATGTTTGCCAGCATGTGTGGTACAGTGTATAATAGATTTTATCAAATCATAAATGGAAGCTACATGATGAATGCATGTTCAGCAAGAAAACAGCTTTATAGGATTTCAGATGTCTGCACTTCTTGTCTGTATGTTGTTTATGGAGGGCTTCAAGCTAAAAAGAAATAGTGGCAAAGAAGCAATATTGACCTGATGATATGCACCAAGGCACAATATATTGTACATATAATGTACAAATAAGAATTGACTCCGCAGCAAGTTGCAAAGTGATATAAACATATACTGTTCAGTATAGATGTTTATTATAGTGTGGGAAAAAATGAGTGCATTATTTTCATGTGAAAAATGCAAGTAATGCATGTTGCCTTAAACAGGAAAAAGAAAATGTGTTGAGCGATTGAACGTTCTATCATGTGACTCTTGCAGAATTGAATGCTATTCTCTGGTGGACGTACATTGTACACGTAGAAGCTCTATTTTTAGAACGCAGGCCTCAATAGAGGGGGAAGGTTACATGTACAGCTGTAGGTAAATGGAAAGCTTAAGAAAATTTTGATTTTCCGGACAAATCGGTGCAAGCATTACAGTTTATCAGTGAAAATGTTGAATGACATTGTACATGTACAGTAAATGTATTTTGACTTGGCTGTATTGCACAAAGTAACATGTAGTAGTAAAGGGTTTTGCTATATTTGATAAATTTGTTGTTCATTCTGTTGTCATTGAGCAACTTTCTGTTGTTGTTATTTTCTCTTCATGGTTCATTTCATATCAGTATAAGATAGCTGGCAGTCAAACTGATTGTGTTTTTTATTTGCTCTTCAAGCAGTAAGGGTCACTATCATTTATCTGTAAAGTTTATCCTTTTGATTAAAGAAGGAAATACTTGAAAAAGTTTGATGTTTTACTCAAATGAAAAGAGATGCTAATAAGAAAACAACAGCTCTTTTTTATGCAAATATACATTTTCAGTTTTAAGGTGAAAACAGCTGATATTATCAGTATCATCTTTATCATTATCGTCATCATCATGATTGATATTCTTATTGTCGTTCAATTGACACATTCTACAATGAGGTTATAAAAGGTACATTCACTGTGTAGAGGGGTTGCAAATAGCTACAACCCAGCTGCGAAGCATGCATTTCCTCTGTGTGAATGTTGACTGCTTGGTAGCAAAATTGAAAATTGTTCAGCTGTGTTCATGATTTGATTTAATGGCTGGTACTGTAGTTACTGCTTCTACATGTTGACCTGCTAAATGTGTATGTTTTATGTGACACTACAATGGGCAGAAATCATGAAGAATTGTGTGCTTTGTTACAGCTTCTCTCTCTTTCCCCTCCAGAGCTATAAAGCTTCTTTCAGCCGGTTATGATAGAACATACAAATTACATGTATAATGCATTCATGCCAAAGGCAAAATTGATTAGCTAGGAGATTGGATAATGCGTTACTGTCCATGGAAACATGTAATTGTTACCAAATTGTCAAAACCTGCTCCAGGCGACGAATATGTGCTGTAGGCAATATAAAATATTAATAATATAAATGATGAATATTTCTTCGCTTATCATCATGTGATTAGCACTTGCAGTTTCACAGTGACGACCCACTGCTCTAATTGGCGCAGTTCAAAATCAGCATAATTTAGAAACTGTAAACACTTCTTATGCCAAGTTCAAACCAGGGAAAAGAGTAGCAATGAATGAAATGCACACATTGATTACGTTGCATATCACGAACATGTAGGCATGTACTAGACAGCCAGAATTAACATGCCCCCAAAGCTATCCCACAGTGCCTCCATCTGTGACTGGGCTCTGCTTGGTGTCGTTAATTTTCTGTGCATTAAGCTTTAGGATACCAAGAATTACAGAAAAAAAAATTGGAATCAATTTTTTTTTTTTTTTTTTAAAGCCCAAATCAATACATACTGTAATTTACAATTTCAGTATACAACTGTCATTCCTACCAAAACTTAAAGAAAATTTAGGCAAGCTACATGTATGCTGTCGTGTTAGTCTAATGTCAAAATCAAAGCATGAATTCAAATATTTGGATATATTTGAGTATTCAACAGTATGTGTACCTTGTACTGTAATATGTCACCAGGTTTCCTTGTATTCAGTTGCCTCAATGAGGATGTGGAAGAAATCATACAAAGATCTTGACAAGTGTCCTTTTATACAGGATTACAGTGACGACAAACCGATCCAAACTTTGGCATACTATTGTAGGTAATTATTTGCTTCATGTGCCTGTTGTCATGGCGATGCATGTGTGTATTAAAACTAAGGAAAACTGCATTAGAATCCCTTGTCTCTCTGGCACCTCTTCTTGTATAATGAATGTACAAAGTGCGTATTATGTACATGTAGTGGGCAGTATTCGAATATGCAAATTTCTTGTTGGATTTGAAGGATGTGCAGTGTGCTCAAGCTTTGGCGAGAAACAACGAGAAATGGTTGGAAATCTGGGAGATGACCTTTTATGTCTGGCCGAGGCAAACCAGACTGGATGAAGGTTTCCACAAGGGAGGGAGTAGGGAGAGGAAATTAGTGTGCTGTTGATATTCCAGGCTGCGAAGAGTGCGTGGGAAATGAGCATTTTCCTCCATGGACGTCTGAGATGCAGCTATCGTCTCACTTGGAGGGGGGAAAAGGTCACAAAGATGGCCGAAAAAAAGAATGATACATGTCATTTTAAGTGAAATAGAGGGGCATTTTATAAAATTAAGCTTCTACATGTAAGTTTTCTTAGATGCTGATTAGTTCAGGTGTTAAAATATTAAAAGGGCACAGTCCTCAGAAACTTTTGTAGATTCATGCTGAATATTATTTGAGATCCATAAGCAGAGATTTGAGAAAATGTATTAAGAAAATGTAGATACTGTACTATGTGTGGTTTCAGTGCTGTTAACATTCTGCAGTGAATGGTACTTATTTTAGTCTGTAGACTACCCTTGTCACCCATCTGCACTATATGTGTAGTTTAAGAAATTATATTTTTTATATGATTTCACATCATCTTTTTAGAATGCGTTAATCATTCGTTGCTAGTGTAGTTCATGAGGTAAAATAACAATTTCTGTTCTATTTAAGTCATATTATGGTCACATTGTATGTACTGTTCCAGTGTTTATTTCAGGTGAAGAATTATCATTGGCTCTAAACTGCTAGATTTGCAATTGAATCTTAAAATGGCAACATATTTTAGATTTAAGTGAATATTTGTCTCATATTTGTCATTTTTTTTTTCTGACAAACTGTTATAAGCTACTGAAATCCTTCAATCTGACTGGTTGTGAGCAAATTTTTCCAACAAATTTGTCAGACAAAATATTTCATGAAATGCTCCTCAGAACTGTACAGTAAATGTACATGTTTTACATTAAAGGGATGGTACAGTATTGGTGGAGATGAGAATTGGGCTCTTAACTTTTTGCGAGATACCAAGAAAACACTTATGATATAGTACAGAGCAGACCATTTTAAGAGAAATTCAAAGTTGATTTGATGAAAAACGGGTTTACATTCAATAGAATGACTGAAACATCCAAAAATAAAACAAAGCGATCGTTGTAAAGTGTGGGTCCCACACTTTATTAGAATCGCTCTTTTTTGGATATCTCAGCCATTTCAAAACCAATTTTCATCAAATAAACGTTGAATTCCTTATAGAATTACATGCTCTTTCATATTTCATGAGAGGTTTCTCATTATCTCACAAAAAAATGTTAGTAACCTGAAATTAGGTCTCAACCAAAACTATACGATCCCTTTAATGAAAATGAGAGAAGACACTCCGAACCAGTCATTAGTGGTTCCAAAGAGAGAACTCTGACCAAAGTGAAGGCCATTCTGAAGCTGTTACACTGTAATGTAGGTGTTCATCACAGCGCAGAGTGAAGGTCTACTGACAGTATTTAATGGCTCATAATGTGTCAAATCTACTACATCCACCTCCTCCTTCACAGAAGTTATCAGCATTTCTATAATTGAATTGAACTGGGAAATTCTGATATTTTGGGCATGTTCAGGTGTTGTTTAGGTGTTGTTATTTTTTTTTTTTTTGTTCAGATCAAACATAAGTGTATACTTTTATTAGTGCCTCTGTTTTCTTCTGTGATTTATTTATTTTTATTTATCTTTTGTTTTATTATTTTTTTACAGCAAAGAAGATAAAAACAAACACACAAAAGCAAGGATTGTCTGCTGTGTACTGTAAAAGTGGTTTCTTTCGCGGTGGTTTTATTTCCGTGCTTTGAGGTTGAACCGCGAATTTAACATCACATGAAAATGTTTTGAACTTGCCGCTTGTTACAACGCTATTGCACACATGCACACACACGAAGATTCGCGCATTGAGTGTATGGATGGTCAACACACACACAGCGATACCGCGCAATGTACAATGTAGGTATACAACTACAAGCAAGTTATAAAGTACTCGAAAAACAGAATTTCAGGTAAGCCTGCCTTTAATTTTAATTTCTATTTAATAAATAAAAGAATAATTGGATTATAGTTTGGGTTTTCATGTGCAAAATAACACAGTTTTTGCCGATTGTGAATTCACAGATTTTGCCGACCGCGAATTTAAACACACGCGAAAAAGTCGGCACCGATGGAAACCGCGAAAGTATCTGTACGCGAAAGAAACCACTTTTACAGTACATTGTATCAGGACATGAAGCAATAGAACTCCCTGATCAGATGTTTGGCATATAAACTTACTCAATAACATTACACGCAAGCAGTTGTTTCATGTTGCCTTGGCATGAAGTCAAGGGTGTGTGCTTTGCTAGCAAGAGAGAGAGAGGGGAGCAAAAAGAAGAAGAAGAAAAAAAAAGATGAGCAGCGCTCGGAGAGAAAGTGCCCCGGATAATATTGCTTGGCAAAATGGTCTTGATCCAATTCTGCCGCTTGATGCGAGAGGAAGATTTGTGTTGACATGGGATGCAATCTTTGTTTGATCAAGACAGTGGAGATGTAGGATTGAGGAGGTGTGCAGTGAGTGCTTTTGTGTCGACTTCCACCAAAATCAGAATTGAGTGCCGTAAGAAGCTTTTATTTTCATGTGCAGATATTTTTCGCAAATGAGGAGGTCACAGACATTTTCGCAAGAGGTTGTTTTCGCGATTTGACACCGAAGCCATGTAAGTGCACTAATGCCTCTCTGGATTGCAATTTATTCTTGTGTGTTGTTTTTGAAATTTCTGGCAGCCCAACAGTGACACAAAATTTTCGTGAATTAAATCCTTGCGAAAATGACTGCTTTTACCTGGTACAATTGTATGTATCTCTGTGGCTATTTATTCACACCGACGATGGAAAATCATGATGTTCCAGTGAAAGTTGCTGTGCCCAAAGCTGTTGGATAATACAGTGACAAAAAAAAAAAAAAAAAAATCATGCAACAGAGTGCAGTTTTTCTGTCTCAAAGTAGAGTTTGCTGCAGTCATTTGAAATGCAAACACTCCCGACAGAAAACTTGTAGCTTTTGTCACGTGACTTCCGTGTGACATTTGTATTCCTCTCAGCATCCATGCTTGCAATGTGCAGCCAACCAGCCAGCCAGCCAGGCTGTTGTGTACATCATAGCGTGATTGCAGTGGTAGCAGACTGCCTAGCCGATAGCACATTAACATGACGGTGGCAAAACCGTAGTTTTTGCAAGTGTGGTTAATTGCAAGTGTAAACGGAGAGGTCGAACATCACAAGTTCTAATATCGCAATACAGTCAACCTTGCTTAGTCGACCTCGCATAAGTCGAATAAGTGCCTTAAAGTTAAAGGTCTTGTCAAGTCCTCTTGTCTTCATTTTCTATTGATTTTAATCCCTCATTTAAGTCGAATTTTCTGTGAGTTGAAGCTATTTCTTCAGTCCAAATATATTTGACTTAGGCAAGGTTGACTGTATGACCCGTCTCTCTCTTTGCTCTCTCCCCCCCCCCCCCCTCCCATTTGCAGACTTGCAAAGAGCAAATAATGATATGCTAGGCTGTATCACATATGTCTGGAAATGCAGGTTATCCTTCCAGTAGATGCCAACTACACTAGCACAAGAGGAAATGTTACCCTAGTGTAGAGGGTTCCTCCGTGCTGAAGTAGCGTGATGGAATGTGTGGCTGGCTAGCAATGACCTTCGGGTGTATACAGGTCTCCCTGACATGCCATTGTAGGTACATAGCAACAATACATTTGTGCATAGGTATGATTTTTGTCTCTGGGATTTTATTAGGTGATCCGAGTATCCTCTCGGATCACCTTCCGTATCTGTACAGATTCTTTGTTCTTCTTCTTTCTTTATTTCTCCTCAAATGTTGTGCAGAGGTTAACTTGAAAAGTGTTGAAATGTTGACATTCTCCAATCAAGCTCAAAATTTTTTTTAAACACGTTTCATCTTGTTTTGTTGCTTTAAAAAGCAAAAATACATGTTAACTTGAACATAGGTTACTGTGTACCTTTGAATTTGTTTTTATTTTAAGGTGTTTTTTTTTTCTGTTTTGTTTTGTTTTTGTTTTTGTTTTGTTTTTGCAAGTCATTGACGTGTAGGCCTACTGGACATCAGTGATGAAATGCAACATGGCGGTAGTGTAGGATTATGACTGGTGATCCCGATGTGTTGAATATCCTTGTACTACCAGTAACATTCTTTCTCCAAAGAGTGCTTTGCATGATGGGCTTTTGCCATTCTATTACCGGTACTTACAAGCACAATATGTTTGACCCCTTGACTTTTATTTCCCTGGCTTTAATATCCTTTCACATGTACAGAGCTGCCAAGTCTCCCCGATTCTGCAGGAGACTTCTTGAAAAATTTGATATTTCTTCATGTCTGGGTATCAAAAGAAAATATAGAAAAGTCTCCCTTGTTTTTGAATAATTTTTGCACATGGAGATGCACGTTTAACATGCAAGTATCTTCCTGATTGCTGTATGGAGTCTCCCTGGCTTTGATGGGTGGATGTTGGCATCCCTGGTTGTGCCCACTGTAATGAGTGGCATGTCCAATGTGATACACTTACATATTTCTGATTGCTCTTTTGATTCCCCCTATTTTTTTTTTTTTTTATGTCGGTAGGTAAACCACCCAGACCATGTCTTTAATGCCCTTCCAAAGTGTGTGACATCTCTATGCAATGTCTACAAATCTAATAAAACTGATGACCTGATTTAACAACCAGGGGACCTTGTATAAGGAAGAGCAGCATGTGTACAGTACAGCTGTCCATATATGCTATCTACATCATTATATCTATGCATAGTAAGACATTGTGCAAGTGTAGGGTCCTATAGCTTACCTACTTGTATGAGGTTATAGCATAACCTTGTCAAAATTGCTCTGTCAAATGGGTTACTAGTATGAGTAATGTTTCTTTGAATGTTAGATAGAAGACCCGGTAGCATGGGGATGCATGGGTGGCCTGATTCATTTGCTGCCCACCAGGGTACATTCGCGCATTACAAATAGCACCAGGCAGAGAATATAGTGGCGCTATAGAAATTGTATGTTATGTATGTATTAGGTATGTATTTATTTTTATTATTATTATTATTATTATTATTATTGTCATCATCATTATCATTATTATCGTTACTTTATTGTTATTATTATTATTATAGTTATAGTACACATATTCATAATGGACATTCTCTTTATTATTCATATATATATTATATTACATTTGTTGTTGTTGTTATTTACAGTCATTAAGCTCACAATTTCTTTGTGAAATTCTGTCCAGCTTATTCAAAGTTGTTAAATGCTGTTAGAGGGCCTCCACATTAAAAAAAAAAAAAAAAAAAAAAAAATCTTGACTCTGCCATTTGGTTGTGTAATGTAATGATTCTTGTGTGACTGCCGGAGTTCATCTAGCAGTGCTAACTGGAGGTTCAGATTCGTCTGCGTACCTGTGCATATTTGTGTATAAGCATACATAAATGTGCATCGTTTGGGCCATTGTGCCTTCACTGTACGTTCACAGACAGCCATAGAATGTGTGCTGCACTTCTTTACAAGGCTTGCTGATTGTTATCATGTTATCAGATGTCCAATTTTATATTGGAGGCGATCCTTTGCTTACATTGATTGTTTTCACTCAGATGTGACATCAATACAATTGTATGTAATGCCAGCACAATGTAATGAATGTACAACAGTGCATGTGTAATAAAACCACTGATTTTACAGCGGCTTCATGGTTTTTGTAGGTGCTAAGTATTTACATGTACATGCTGTATCTGGTGATTGACTGGAGTGTCTAATACAATGAGAGTGAGGGATATACAACCTTGTAGTGTACATGTAGATGTGAATTCTTTAATACGCTGGCCTGGATGCTGCTTTGGTAGGGAAAATATACAATTGTCAGGTGTAACAAAGGTTAATTGTCCCCGCTGAACGAGTTCGAGCAGGGGACTATGAAACGGGCTCCGTACGTGTGTGTGTCCGTGCGTCCGTCCGTCCGTCTGTCCGTCCGTGCGTCCGTCCGTGTGTGCGTCCGTGTGTGATCAAAATGTTCAATTTGCTACTTCTCTGTCATTTATGACCCAATTTTGATTCTGTTTGCTTTATATGATAACACTACATGGGAGCTTTAAAACTTCTACACAGAATTTCAGTTGTGACCTTTGACCTTGACCTTTGACCTATATTGTACATTTTGCTACAAAATGCTACTCCTTCGCCATTTCTAACCCGATTTCGATTCCTTTTGCTTTATGTGATGGCACTAGGTGAGGGCTTCAAAACTTCTACACAGAATTTTGACCTTTGACTTCTTTGACCTTTGACCTTGATTTTTGACCTATATTGTACATTTTGCTACAAAATGCTACTCCTTCGCCATTTCTAACCCGATTTCAATTCCGTTTGCTTTATATGATGGCACTAGTTGAGGGCTTCAAAACTTCTACACAGAATTTTGACCTTTGACTTCTTTGACCTTTGACCTTGATTATTGACCTATATTTTGCATTTTGCTACAAAATGCTACTCCCTTCGCCATTTCTAACCCGGTTTTGATTCCGTTTGCTTTATGTGATGGCACTAGGTGAGGGCTTCAAAACTTCTACACAGAATTTTGACCTTTGTCTTCTTTGACCTTTGACCTTGACTTTTGACCTATATTGTACATTGGCTACAAAATGCTACTCCTTCGCCATTTCTAACCCAATTTCGATTCCATTTGCTTTATGTGATGGCACTAGGTGAGGGCTTCAAAACTTCTACACAGAATTTTGACCTTTGACTTCTTTGACCTTTGACCTTGATTTTTTACCTGTATTGCACATTTTGTTACAAAATGCTACTTCCGGCGGGGACACATATTACGCACCGCGTAATTTCTACTTTTCCTTGTTATCTTTTAAATCAGTTTTATCTTGTGCCATAGATTTGTGAATGTCATGCAGTTCTGTGATACCTATTTGTCACATCAAGGTGAATTATGTAGAACAAGGAAGAATGTTTTTAAAGGGAATGGTTTGGCCTTTTGGCGAGTCTGCTCCAGTGGTCTCGTGTACACTGTAGGCAAAGGTCATCTTAATGTGTCATTTGCATTTGTGGCAGCGATGATGTCTGCCTGTGCTAATCACTGTTTACACATTCATTATGTATCAACTTGTATTGGGCTGTACTGCCATTGTCATCTCTTTCATCACATGACAGTTAAAGGTACAGTTCAACATTGGGAGCAGTGATTTTAAAAATGTTCGAGTTCCCACATTTATTGCATATGATAGGAAATGAAATAGCATGTTAATTTGCAGTTGCGAGAAAAAAAATCTCAAGCTTGGATTTTCATCAGGCTGTTGTGAAAACGCCTTGTGCGCAAACTGCACTGTGCGTTTTATATGCTAATGGATAATATCCAGAGAAATGAAAAATGCCTTTTTTGAAGCATAGATGTTCTGTCTTATTATCATGCCAATGATATTGCATAAATGATCCAGTGATCAGTTTGTACTCATGAAATGAGACTCAAAACTTCATTCTTTGGAGTACAGTGTGAGTGTTTTCATTTCATTTAAACTCTTGATTACAGGTGTATGTACATGTAACAACAGTTTTTGTTGCCTCTCGAAAAAAAAAGAACGAAAATTAAACACTTCCCTCTATATCTCACAATGTTTTACACCTGCACACACCATAGTGGTACAGTCCTGCGCTGTACATGTACAATGTATAGTCTTGTTACAAGTCACAGAATGCAAGCAGATGATAATGAATTTGTGATGAGGGTACATGTAGTGAGCAGTGTTATTCTGTAGTCTGTTTACAAGTCAAAGGGTGCATGTAGATGATATTTGTTATGAGGATGTTCCCCTTCTTTCTGTAACTAACAGCATTGATTCATTACAATTTTTTTCCACCATATTTTGTACCTGCTCACACGTACATGTACACCTGTGATGGTGGCATATCTTGCATGGCACAGTATTGTTTCATTACTAATTCTATTGAAATTTTTTCCCCACCATATTTCGTACCCACCCACAGAGCATACACCTGCGATGGTGGCAGACCTTGCATGGCATCTGACAAGGATTTCACAATCGACTTCTCCGTATCGTTGGGACTAACCCTAGACTGCCCGGACCGCTTCCACCAGATCTAGGGCCAGGATGACACTGGGAATGAAAGGCACACCCACTGGGGGCGGGGATAGCACTCCTGAGACCACACCTCTTGTTCCACCACACCCATCTCCACCACAGCAGTTGCCCGGACAGCAGGTACAATACATAGGCGACTCCCGTTATAACAAAGTTCTTGGGACCGGCAGTTTTCTCCGTTATATCAAAACTTCAATGTTATTGCCGAACAGTAAAGTTATATATTGATGATGATTTTGGGACATGAATTTTTACTTTGTTGCAACAAGAATTTTATTTTAACCTATGATACTTCTAATGTCATGTGGTGATTCTAACTCATGGATTATTTGCTAGTAATCAGAACTTGACAAAAGCATTTACAATGGTACCCAATAATTTAACAAGTTGGGTAATTGTCATGTGAAGAGGGAAAGCATTTGTGAAATAAGCTAAAATACGAAGGGAAGCCTACATGGTACTTTGACAGGCAAACTTGTATTCTGCTTGGTGTTTTATAGAGTTGTGGTAATTGGAGTGTAATATACTTCTGAAGACCTTGATTTTGTAACGACATTTGGACTCTGTCAGATATATACTGCATGTTTGTGAGAATTGGCGGGTCAAGATAATGTGCTCTTCAACCTTGGGAACAGATGTCAGATGTTCTTTATCAGAATGCTCCCCAGACCAAACCAAACAGAACAGAACTTGTCCCACAATCTTTTGGTTGTTACTGTTGTGAATATGTCATCGTCAATCCTAGATTTGACTTTGTAGCATCTGTTTTCTAAATAAGATTTGTTACCATGACTTCCATTGTTATCGATCTGAACATTATAACCACATTTTCACAGCTGTGATGAACTTTTCCTGCCACAAAATGAACTCTGCTAACAATATTTGGCATGACTTCATAAGACGGGTTTTCACAAATGACCCACTAACTCTCCTACTGCAATGTCTTCTTCCCCCCCCCCCCCAATTGAAATTTGCAACGTTGTTATTTAAATAGCAATATTGAGTCGATGATGTACATCTCTTATGAAATGTGGAGTGCAAACGAGTGTTATACTTCACAATGCGGAGATAACGTGAACTTGAGATGAGTAGGTAAGGACAGCTATGATTAGGGATAATTTCTCAGTAGAGACAAGATGGGAGATACCAGTGCCCAGATTGCTTGTCTATCATAGTATTATTAAAGCCAGAACTAGTTTATTGTTACCAGGGAGGTTCAAAGTCTCGCATCCCTGTTGTTACGTGGTCTACTATGAGATGGTCTACTTTTTAGTTTGTTTAATACCACTGTGGCTAACTCATTCGGTCTACTATCAATTTCGTCTAATGCCTAATGACCAGATGGTCTAATTGCAGTTTTGTCTCCTTAATTTTTCCCCCGTTCTGTCTAATAAACTGTGGGTATAAGATGAAATGGGCATAGCCCATCTGCAGATAGACCAACTGGTAATGGGACTAGGTGGCAATTGGACTAAATGGTTATTAGATGAACTGGTTGTAGACCAAAATGGGATTAGACCATGTGGGTTGAGACCAAATGGCTATTAGACGAAGTCTGAGTAGACCAAGTGATAGATCACCACCAGAATTTAGTGTCAAGCATGTGGTCAACATTGTCCCTTCCTCAGCCATCCGAAACATTGGAGGGGGGCAGCGATGGAGGGGAGGATGTACAGGAGATGGAAGAGCCTCCCTTCCCCATCGACTCCCTGGCCCGACTGGATGAGATGATCAACAAGCCCCGCTGGGTCATCCCTGTCCTCCCCAAGGGAGAGTTGGAGGTCCTACTGGAGGCTGCCATTGACCTCAGCAGAAAGGGTATGGAGAGGATGCTGTAAAGTTTGTAAAGTTTGTTTGTTTGTTTTTCTCAGTACATGTTGACTACCTTGCTTTAAATGGTTTAGTACTTATAGCCCCTTTTTCATTAAAGGGATGGTATAGTATTGATGAAGATGAGGATAAGACCTTTCACTTTTTGAGCGGTACCAAGAAACCACATATGAAATAATACAGAGCATACCATTCCAAGAGGAACTCCGAGTTTATTGGATGAAAATCGGTTTTGGAATGACAGAAACATCCAAAAACAAAGGAAAACAAAGCGATTCTATTAAAAGGTGTTCTGTTTTGGATATCTAAGCTATGTCAAAACCAATTTTCATCAAATAAACATTGAATCCCTCTTGAAATTATGTGCTGTTTCATATTTCATAATAGGTTTCTTATTATCTCACCAAAAATGTTAGAACCTAAAGTTAGGTCTCACTCAGGACTATACAATCCCTTTAAACTTTTGTACTAATTGACAGACCAGTTAAAAAAAAAGAAAAATATGATGAATGAATGAATGACTGAATTAAGTGATTCGTAATAGATACATTTGTGCAGATTCATATCATTTGATCAGCAATCTTGAGAAAAAGAAAAACTAATTGCCCGGCCCCGTTTCATAAAAAAGATGCAATAAAACACAGCAATAAAAGTCAAAAAGTCAAACATTAGTTGGGTTTCAGCACTTCGCAGTTGAGTATTCAAAGACCTATGTCTGACTTTCTGACTTGAGTTTGATCTCAACTTCTATGCAACTGGGCCCAATCGATATGAGACCAATATAAACTGTGATACATTGAATAAAACAAAAGACTGTTTGACAGATCTTAGTAGACATATATAATGAGTTATCAGTTGATAATGTAGTGAGAAATGTTTAGATATACATGTTCATGAACAGAGGTTCAAAAGTGAAACCAACATATGACGTAAACAGCTGATAGTCAGCTGATGCTATTTAAAAGTGATTACAAAACCCTCCATTCAACCTTTTTCTAGTGCTGCTACCATTCAGTTTATGAACAGAGTGCTACAAAGACTTTGTACATGGGCCAGTATATGGTGTATATTGAAAGCTTTTGAAATCATAAAACATTTGCTTGTAAAATCTCTCAATCAGATGTAATATATTGCACATAGTTTTATGAACAATGGTTGAAATAGTTTTCAGAATAGCAATGCATTCTTTGTAATAGGAAATGCAACATTAGATTTATGTCCTTAGAAAAACACAAACTTTACTGTGGTCATATTATTATAATACTAGCTCTGTAAAAGTGGATATTTTGGCGTGAGTGATTTTTCGCGCTTGGCCAGGTAAGATGATTTTTGTGTGTTTTTATTCCGCGGAATCAAAGACTTTTCTTAGTGGAACATATGATGTGTGAAAATATTTACATGTTTTTATTTTCATGCTGCACAAATATTTCCACTTTAACAGTAGTTTTCAAAAGTTGTTGCTCTTACTTGCAAGGTTATCAGGTATGTGAAAAGAGGAAGAAGTATAATATCTGATTTGTCAACTCCAGAATCAAACAGCTTTGGAATTCTTGTGAACCACTTCAACAATACAGTGGATTTCTTTTCTATTTTCAGATTGAATATGGCGTCTTCAACCCTCTTAAACATTTAAAAACATACATGCAAGCTCATAAAAGTTAATCAGAAATAACGCCTATCAATGACATTTATTGTTGTAAGCTTAACATTAGATTAAAAAATAAAATCAAACTCCCTTCCAGTTTTGAAGGTGGAACTGAAACCAGTACTCGGAGATTTAGTTTGAGTGAGCGAGATATATAAAGACCAGACACTCCAAGACAAGAGCTATAATCAGAGTTGTATGAGTGTAAAATGTGAACACACGGTCACCAGGTAGATCATTGAGTTCAATTGAAATGAGTCGGCAGATCTTTCAGTACTTTACCAAAGTATTCTACCCCTTTAAGAAAAAGTTCATATATAAAGTTGAAAATTGATATTCACTGGGGTCATTGTTATGCAAACCAAAAAGATTCTGGCCTTTAATGCGTATATCACACTTTGAAGTGTACATATTTTTGTATATTTTACAGGTCTTGATGTCAGGAGTGAGCCATGCCAACGTTTCTTCCGCGATGGACTGACAATATCCTTCACAAAAATCCTCACCGACGAAGCTGTCAGCGGGTGGAAGTTTGAAATTCATGTAAGTCTGAGATTGGACGAAATCTCTTTATACTCTCACATGAATACTTTAATATGCTCTGACAATGTAGTTCACATTCTCTATTTGTTATTGCAAATTTCGCAAGTTGACTGATATTTGTGATATTAGCAGCTTGCGTGAGTACGCTATCACCTCATGAAATCACTGAGTTTTTTTCTTGAAAAGAAACAGTACATTATAGGACAAGTTCACCTTCATAGACATGTGGGTTGAGTGAATGCAGCAATATTAGTAGAACACATCAATGAGAGTTTGAGGAAAATTGGACAATCCGTTCAAAAGTTATGAATTTTTGAAGTTTCTGCTCAGTCACGGCTGGATGAGAAGACTACTATAGCTTGTGATGTCATAGGAGTACAACTTTGTAAAGAAAGTATAAAGAAAATTCAAGATATTCTCACTTTTCTCACATAATAAAAGAACACTCGACTTCTCTCTTTCAGAAGTCAGGGGGAATAATATTACCCCTAACATAAGTCAGTAACAAGTCAAGGAAATATGTACTTAATTCAAAAAGTCAAGTTTTGTGAAATTCTCTTTTTATTTTCCTTATATCATTGTACGCATGTGACATCATACACTGTAGTAGTCTTCTCCTCCAGCAGTGATTGCACAGATATTTTAAAAATTCATAACTTTTGAACCGATTGTCAGATTTTCCCCAAACTTTCACTGATGTGTTCTCCTAACACTGCTGCCTTCACTCAATCCACATGTATATAAAGGTGAACTTGTCCTTTAATATTTTGTCATGTGTATGACCTTATGTCAAGCTTGGCAAGTGTCAGTTTCTTGTCAGTGGATTTGCAAAATATTCTGGGGTTCATAGTGTTTTCTGTTTATATAGCACCAGAATGTGATACTTAATTTCTCATGTGATACTCTACACAGTCATCATAAGCAACATCAGCAAAATCAGTTTCAATAGGGGTTCACGTATATTCATAATTAAGAGTAAGATGCAAATAATATAATAGTAGAGCTAATATAAAAAGGAATATCAAGTACACAACAATACATACATAATTCAATTATATATAAAAACTTGTACTGTCACTGCCTGGTAATTTGTATATATTTATCTCCTATGGCGACCAGGGATGACATGTCATAGCCCTTTGTATCCAATGGAAAAGGTGCTCTAAGAATATCAACTACTATTATTATTATTTACTGCCGCGAACATTTATGCAACTTTCTGACATTACCCACACACACACACTCAATGTATTATATATGAACACACACATACAGACATATAAATAGACAAACAGTAATTTTATGATACGTCAGCAACATTGTAATTCATTTCATATTATTTCTTCTTTTTTTGTCTATTGACAGCGCTGTATCATGAAAAACACAGAGAAACTGATCGAGCTGTGTGTCTTCAAGCTTTCCCAAGATTGGTTTCCCCTTTTGGAGCTGCTTGCCATGGCCCTAAATCCGCTCTGCAAGTACGTATTGATAGTTCGCTAGGCTGCTTTTAGTTCCTGGGGCCTGTTTCATAAAGATTGAGCGTAAGTTGCAATCTGTCCCAAATTTCATTTCATAAACACTTTGCGATTGATCGCAAATAAAGCTCAATCTACTGAAAGTTAGGCTTGATTTAAAAAAAAAAATCAAGTGTGTCTCTCTTTCTACCTAGTAATGAAACAGGACTTTCGCACAATATTGAACTTGCGCTTGATTCACTGAGTTACACTCAATAAATCGAGCGTAAGATCAATTGCAACTCTTTATGAAGCAGGCCCCGGTGACACAACAAAAAGTACTAAGTATTAGTAGAGAAGAAAAGCCATCCATCCAGTGTGGGACCTGAAGTGGTTATGATGATGATGATCAGAACTGCAAGAAAATATATCTATTTTTTATTTATTTATTTTTTTTTTTTAATGACAGTATGGGTGACAAAGTCAGTTCTCCGGAAATGTTATGATTTCAGAGAAACTTCAACCAGTATCAAAGATTTATTTGGAAATCATCGGAAGTGTGCTGTTGAACAGATAACATCCCATAGCACTTGTTGAGGGCACAGAAGCTGAAAAATTAATGAGACTTGTAGGGATATATGAGACAAGGTTACCAAATGTTTTGTTTTGTTTATGAGTTTTTGTTTTTGTTTTTTTATTTTACATCAGTAGGTTTCCCTTACATTCACTCTTAAAACCTTTGTATTCATGCCACTTTTAAGGATTAAAGTATGACATATGTTCTCAAGTGTTGTGGAGAATTTGACAGTTTCATTTTTTGTGTGTTTTTGACAATGTTCCTGCTCTGTACAGCATCTTTGATGTCATATTTCATCACAAAGTCGTCAAATTGGCAATGTTGAACACATTTATGGCATTTGATGCAGTTTCTATGCCACAATTACAAACGTATGGCTGTAACTGTTATATTTCATTGTGAATTTCCCAGTGTGTATGACATTTCTTTTATGCACCTTCAACTTGAACAGTGCGCAGAAATGAATAACATCACATATTTTTTCTTTCACAGATTCCATGTTTTTAATGGTGCCAGACAATCAGAAACTGTACCCATGGGAGCACAGGTATGTCAAGATATCGTTAGTCCACATTTCTTGACAAAGGTCAAGGAAGAAACATTCAGCTCTGTACCAAATTAACTCGTTGAGGACTGACTGTTTGCTACAACAGACATTTCCCATAGACACCGAGTATACTCGGGACTCGTCCTCAACAGGTTAAGAGGGCAAAGTTGCTGTAAAAGTGGATATTTTCACGAGACTAATTTTTTCACGCTTGGCCGGGTAAGAAGAGTTTCGCGTGTTTTTAATTCCGCGGAATCAAGACATCATGCACAGGAACATATGGCAAGCAAATATATTCGTGTGCTTTTATTTTCGCGCTAGTTTCTGGTTGCGCGAAATGCACGAAAATTTCAACACCACGAAAATTTCCACTTTTATAGTAAACGGCTAGTGACTTGTGCCTGTCTTTTTGTAAATAGCTCCAGTAGCAACAAGTGTTATCCCACTTGGTGGGTGGTGGGGAGAACAAAACTGAAACAAACAAATGGAAACAACCCCAATAATTTCCTTTTGTGCAGAATACTTGGAACAAAACATCTCACAATTGCAGAGTTTCCTGCAAGACTTTCTTGGTATCATTTCTTTATGTAAGGCAGAATAGTTTCTGGTCCAGGAATGCAGAAATATGACAACGAATATGCAATCATTCAGTTGTATTTGATCAGATTTGGGCAATCTACCTGACTTACAGTAAGCTACAGATTTGTGTTCCTTATTAAGAGTGTCTTGTCACAGTGATACATTAAAAAAAAAAGAAAAAGAAAAGATAATTCATTAATGTCTCCAGAGGATATGGATTTGTAGGGTTTTGTTTCTTTTATGCAAAGTGAGTGAAATGTCAAACTTTTTCCAAGAGCCTGATGACTGTAGAGGTAAAGTTGCAATCATTTCTTGACTGTGTTAAATAGGTGGAATTTTATGGCTGAGAGAGAAGGTAGTGAATGATATTCAGAAAATTTCCTTGAATTTGACATAATTGTGTCCCGGTGTATCCAAGACAGAAGAAACGTCAAGAACTCTCTCATCTTTGTATGCTCACAGGTCAACAGTAACGACATCTTTGCCCGTCCGCCGGACATCAGAAATCCAAAGGTAGGTTACTGCCTTCATGGACATATGACCTGTCTGTGTAGTAACATGGTTAGATTCATATTTTTACCAAAGTGATCTTAACTTTCTTGCTGTTGTGTATATTAGAAAAAAATGTGCTAGTATACAACAATTTTCACATTGTTTAATATAGTTTTGTTCGAGGTTACTCCATTGTGTACCAGGTGTACATGTTGTCATGATATTCTGCAATGTACACAACTCTTTAGAGAATCAAAACTTTCAGTGTAATTGAGTTGATTAAAGGGCAATGAAGATGTTAATATGATTATATACTTTTTTGTTCCTTTTTTTTTCTTGCACATTGTACATCGATTAAGATATCTTTTTTGTATGCTTTGTATTTTTTTAGGGCTGGCTGGTGGATCTCTTGAATCGTTTTGGCACCCTTGGTGGTTTTGAGATACTCCAAGAACGTTTCCTGGATGAGAACCAATCTCTCAATGTTCCAATCATTCATGCTCTTCTCAGGTGAGAGATAGAAAGATAAAAGAGATAAAGATAGATCGAGAGGGGAGGAAGAGAGAGAAATGAAACCACTTTACTGTGTTACCATCAGCTGTAGAAGCCATGATGCCATGTGAGAGTCATACAAGATGAAACCAAAGCTGTGGAAGAGATGCAAGACAGAGAAAGTATAGAGAATTGTGAGCGAGTGAGAATATTTTCACAAGTGTACAACTCTTGCACTTCAGTTGTATTATGATTTTATAGTTGACTAGGCCCAAGGCCATTCTCTGTGCATCTGTTTGCCAGACAATAGCACAGCCGGCGCCACCTTTTCAAAAGTGGGGGGGGGGGGGGTGGGGGGAGGCCCACTTCCAGATTTCGCTAGCTAATGAGAAAAAAAAGAAAGAAAAGAAGTGCATCTTTCTCATTCCACTTCTGGGTTTCTTCAGCTGACAACAAGCAAAAAAAAAAAAAAAGAGATCTTCAGCTCAAAACGAAAGGCCTTAACGCGGTCAAAGTTTTCTTTTGTTCTATTTTTTTCTTGTGCCACTTCCAGGGTAAAAAAAGTGTTGGGGGATTACTCTAGCAGTGATTCTTTTTCTTTTCCTCAAATTATGAGAAGCCAGACTTAGGAGTTAAGTGCCTGTCCCATCCAAACATTCATGTTTACCCTCCACCATCCTATCAATCATGTTTTCCCTCCATCAATATGCTGTCTTCGCTTGATTTTGATTCATTATTTTATACAAGTTTGACATTGCCCATATTTTATATTCATTGAGAGGTTTACCAAGTAAAGGAATGACAAAAGCATATGAAACGCTGTGAAACTGTTGAGATTCTTTACAGCAGATGTATGTTGAAATGATTTCATTGCTTCATTTGACCTTCTGTTTGAATCTTGCAGGCCATGGGGTCAGTGCTATGAACTTCTTACACAAAACACTGTACAGATGCACTTCATGCCAATTGTGGTAAGTTGTGACGGTCAATTTTTATGGTGTGTAATGTAATAGTCATCCTGTGCAATGGCTGTATGTATGAACATACACATTGAACAAGGGGATTCATTGTTTCATGCCAGCACTAGTGGCAAAGGCACTTTAACTGTTCTTCATTAAAGGGATAGTATAGTATTGGTTAAGATGAGAATTCAGCTTTAAACTTTTTGCAAGATACTTAGAAAGCACTCTATGAAATGTTAAAAAGCATAAAATTCTAAGGGCAGTTTAGAATTTTATTTCAGTTTTTATTAGATGAAAATCAGTGTTGAAATTGCAGAGATATCCAAAAACAAGTAAAACAAAGCGTTCCTCATTAAAGTTGGGTCCAACTTTTATTGGGATCGCTTTGTTTTGGATATCTCAGCAATTTGATTTAAATTATTGACCTGCCATTTACCCAGTCCTTGATAATTGTACATAAAGCAAGTAAGTACACAGAGGGATATCTTCAGTAAAAACTAGTTTTGTTGGTATGGGTATATCTTATAATTACTCTTGACCTTCGTTGTTAATAGGTCATTACCATCTCTTATTACAGTGCTGTGCTCAGGTATCATGTTTGTTACCTGTCAAACGATACTTCTGCATAACAAAGCAATCACTGTAATTAGCAAATTTGATCTGTGAGAGAGACAGACGTGTATTAGCTTCTTCTCTAGTAGGTAGATTGCAGGTTTGCTGCATTCTATCCTAATAGAGTGTAAGATGCATGTAGTGCAAATGCCTGGAAGATAGTACTAAAATGAACTTTTGTAGTTTCAAAACAAATGTATGTCATGTAAATAGACCGAGTGATAGTATGAAAAAACAACTATGAATTCAATTAAGCATTGGAGTTTCAAACAGATGAGCATATCTCCAGTAGGTATGAACACAAGCACAGCTGGAAATGATTATATCGTAAAAGAGATTCATTTCTGATCCTGGTTACCTTCAGGACCGAGTGGTGGGCTATCTGGATGGTCTCTCAGACGAGGAGTTGAAGAAGGAATCCAAAAATGAAGCCAGGAATGATGCTCTCTCCTCTATCATCAAGGTGAGACAATTTTCCTATCACTATTGACAATACGGTAAGAACCCTCCCTCCCCCCATCCCGATCCAAAGTGATACCACAAGATGATTATATATCGCTTTTTAGTTACAGGTAATGCAGAATATTTTTACATGACACGACTGAAGAACAACAAATTCATTCTGATCTTTTGGTGTATGATATTACCATGGTAGTTTGTTTGTGTGTGTGCATGCAGATGCAAATTATTCAAAAAATGCAGGAGCTTTCCTCAACAACAACAACAAAAAAAACACATAAACAAATAATGTAAGACCTGTAATAGAAAGGCCATTATAACATAACCACTCATCACATAACTCGGTGCCAACCTTAAGGGATTTATAAGGCACATTATTATACGTGTATGTCCATGAATGCAACAGTCTAAATATGAAGAGTACATGTTAATATGTCTTGTGTAATTGTCCCACCCCCCTCCATTTTACGTTGAACCAGTTCTTGCTGTTGCTATTCTTTGACGGTAGAGATCATTATGTCATGTTTCCCCTTCCACCACAGGCATTGAGAAATCTTGTGTCCAAGGTACCCAACCAGGAGGAGAAAATAAAGGGTCTGGAGATGTTCAGACTAAAGATGATCCTAAGGTACGGTTAAAGACCTGGCAGTGTGGGAAAACATGGGTGGCCCGATTTAAGTCCATCTTCATTTGCTGCCCACTAGGGTACATTAAAAAATCACAGATAGTGCCCCTCAGCTAATATGTGCATCAAATTGTATGCTCATTGGTTACTAGCGACTTCAGTCAAGATTTCTCAGCTGTATGTAAACTTACATAGAAATCTGTGATAAAG
This sequence comes from Diadema setosum, assembly GCF_964275005.1. NCBI lineage: Eukaryota > Metazoa > Echinodermata > Echinoidea > Diadematoida > Diadematidae > Diadema > Diadema setosum. The sequence continues at coordinate 1,524,934 of NC_092705.1, forward strand.
CTATACACAGTTTGTTACAGGGATTATGCATTATGCCTCTACAAATTAACTTCTGTAGTGAATACAGTCTTGAAATTGTGGTTACAATCAAACCTGGGAAACAGGTGTTTAAACAGTTAGTCTCCAAAGCAGGAAGATGTCGCCATGGTAACACATAAAAGTTCACAAACAATCAATATCATGCTTTTGATGTTACTGCCATGGTAGTTAGTTGGAGTGAAAAACAAAAAATGAATTATTGATACAATGCCATCTCTAGAAAGTACTTTGTAATCTTGTAGGGCTTCACAAGAGAAGAATATTGCAGCAAGGAAGCATTTCCTTTGATGCTTTTATGATCTGTGTGACCTCGTTCCCTCGCTGCAGGTTACTACAGATATCCTCCTTCAACGGGAAGATGAACGCCCTCAATGAGGTGAACAAGGTGATTGCCAACGTGACGTACTACACCCACAAGCAGTCCGGTATGGATGAAGAGGAGTACCTGACAGCGGAAAGAATGGCGGTATGTCAGGCAAACCTCATCGTAATCATGATTTGTTTGAAAGTGGGGGGTAATGCTTATAGGCAACACTGCACACTGGCACTGGTCCGACGGACCCTGACCAGTTAAAATCACTGTCAGACCAGTAACCTTTTCAGGAATGGACCAATAAAAAATCGAAAAACTGGGTACCTACGGGTCTGACAGAAATGAGGTTGGACCAGTAGGAAAAAAAATGGGTTAGTGTGCAGCCCTGTATAGGCCAGCAACCACTGTACTGAGTGCTTCAAGTCCCTTCTGAAGGACTAGGCAGCATGGAGGTATGGTGCCGTGTCTAGGGGCACAACCGCTGCAGCCAGGGGCTTTGAACCCAGGACCTTGTGAGTGATAACCCATAGTCGTACCCACTGAACTACATGTGCTCCAAGACCAGGAAAACAAACTTTTATAATTTTATTTAAAAGAGCACCAACTGTAGTGTGCTGTGGATTGTCAACTGATGCAGAGCTGTATGTGACTTCTGTTTTATTTCTTGTTTTGATTTTAATCCAGGAATGGATCCAAGAAAATAAAGTCCTGAGTATTGTGCTTCGAGATAGCCTCCATCAACCCCAGGTAAGAAGCAATATCAACTTCTTCATGTTTGGCCCCCATGTTTGGCCTCCCAAGTGGCTAGTGGCAGCACTGCATAAAGTCATGAATTATTTGTGGCAGAATTCACATGTAGATAAGAGAGCTCTAATCCAAATGTAATGCAGGAAAATGTCAGTGAAAACACGAGGATTTGTCTAAAGACAAATGTGATAATCAGCCTTTTCAAATGTTTGATATAAGCCACCTGTGTTCATAAAACAGTCAAAACACTGGCTGAGATTAGATGCCCAAACAAGTGCACTCTCTTCTTAGCCCCCCCCCCCCCCCCATCTTGACTTGAAAATTAAACAAATGAAAACAAACTTTTGTCATCTGATAATCTGACAAGCACCATTCAAGTGTGTCTTTGGATTGATTGATATATATATTTTAACCTGTCACTCAATCAATCATATAGCTTGTCATTTGAAGATTTGGGTATATCTGGCAGCTGCTTTAGTGCCAATATTTTTAAAATTCTTTTATTTATGATGGTTTCCTGCCGCCTCTGTAATGCCATGCTCATCGAGCTACATGAAGGAATTTTAAAAATGTCAATTGCTTGATATGGAAATGCCACGCCTAGACAGTTACATTCCTCTCCCTGAAATCTTGCAGATGTCTTGAGAAGTTTGGGAATGCCTTCCATTATAATCTTCTGTGTAGGGGGGCAAATTTGTACCCCTATCATCCTCAGTCCAGATGTGCCATCATTGACTTCACTGCCATTTAATTACCCTTATTAACCCTAGTGCTTAGAAACGTTGTAATAAGTGCTTTATAAATTATATTTATTACTATTATTATTATTTTGTATCCCAACAGTATGTGGAGAAGTTGGAGAAGATTCTAAGGTTTGTTATCAAGGAGAAGGCACTCACCATGGAAGACTTGGACAACATCTGGGCAGCACAGGTAAGAAAAAAAAAATCCTCTATCTCTTCCCCCCCCCCCCCTCCCCACTATCTTTCTCTTTGTCATACTCATCATTTATCATCATTAATTTGGTACCTTTGAATTTCATCAGTTATCTTACATTTTGAAAGATTAAATAGAACTGGTTAAATTCTTCAAAAATGAATAAAATGAAAATGTTGATTTGAGAGGAAAACAGGAATTGTCATCTCAGTTTTGTTGCCATTGTAAGAATTATATATTTTGTAATAGAGAAGCTACCGAAAATAACAACAACATGGACATTGAGTTGTGAGTTTTCTTCAAATTGTTTCCTTCTACAAATGAAATTTGTAATATCACAACATGGATGTTTGTTTTCTAATGCACTTCAGGTTGGCAAGCACGAGGCCATTGTCAAAAACGTCCATGATCTCCTAGCCAAGCTGGCTTGGGACTTCTCTCCAGAGCAGCTGGATCATCTCTTCGACTGCTTCCAGGTATGTGCTCCCACGGTTTGTAGAACACCTGTGTTGTTCCTTTTGATAAACTTCTTCATTTGATTGGAGTACTTCCTTGATGGGATATAAACTCTGTGGTTCCTTCAGCCGTATATTTAGGCGTCAATGATATGTATAATTTTATCGGGCATGCTTTCAATGTACTGTAAAACGAGGAATGTTTGTGGGCATTTCAATTTTGCGAATTTCGCAAGAGCCAAGATTTGGGAAATTAGAATGCACACAAATGATCTTGTCTACACAGTATGAATTGAATGCCAGTGGCAATTCACAAAAATGTCATGCCGCAAAAAAGGCAGTCGGCTCCAATTCGCGAATATTTCATGTTGTGAAGATATCTTGCTTTACAGTACAAGAAGCCTAAACAGTGTCCTATCTATGAAGTTGACTTCAATAATAATGATCAGACAGTCTTACTGTTGTCTCGTCAATGTAAGAACTGCTTTCCCGGAGGTTCCTGCCATTGTTCCCTCTGTAGCATTGCCAAATACCAATTTTACTACACTCCTGGGTCCAGGAGAGGAACATAATGGATAAAACACGTCCAGGAATGCACGTACTGATTAGGATGTGAACCGAGGATCTCTTGTTTAACCCTATCTGTGTCACGCCCAAAACCTGCCATGTAAATGCTTGGGCCGATTAAATCGGCCCTATTTTGATTGACAGATTACTTCAAAGGCTATGACACTACCACTCTCTAAACTCATTTGTGATTGGCTGACAGTGTAAGGAAACGATATCCAGTGTGCAAAAAAGCTTCTCCACCTTCAACCAATCAGGAAAGCCTTCTCAAAGTCAAAAGAATTGTGGTGGCCCCGCCCATGTTTATTTGCATTCAGACTGCAATGTATTGTGTACAGTTTTGCTATAGGTTTCTTGTGTGGAGAACTTACACGAATCTGTATATGTGGGACTGTAATAAGATCGCCGTGTGTGATGAAAAGATCGTACACATGGGTCAATTTTCATCCATTTTATCTAAGTCAATATAGTAAAATATGAAGTGAAAACATTCAGGATAGGGATTTCAACATCTTTGAATTCTGTGAAGGGGTATGGTTTTCGTGATATCGGCCTCATAAATGAACTGTAGAATAAATGAACACTGCACATTCAGTGCAGCAGTTTTAGCTGTTTACTCTGCACTGACAGCGGTGCAATGGGTCTCTAGTTAGCCGGGGCTAGCGGGGCAGGGTGCTAGGAGCAATAAGGGTACAGTAGCCTCCTACCCGCAGCTGGACAGTCTCGGTCTCGAAGCTTAGGTATGTTTGACTGTCGATCATTATTATCTAATAAACCGTTACTTTATGAAACTTATGTTCAATGTAGGTTTATCATAAAGCAAATGACTACATTGATGGTTCAATTCTGTTCAATGAGGAGAGTGCAAATGAGTCTAGCATACTCAACAGGAATGGACACTCTGAAGACTGAATATTTTCAGTGACAATTTTTACCCTTAGATTATCTTACCATACATGGCAATATTATAGGACAAGAATAATCTAAACTACAAGTAAAAGTCGTATAATCGATTAATATTTTCATCCTGACTAGATGTCAGCATGCTTTATCTACTTTCATGCCAACATTTCATTCATAAAACCAGAAATTGTGCGAAGTGTGTAAAATGTAGGTTGTACTTGCCACACACTTTTGTTCATAAAATGAAAAATACTAATGCTACTGACAAAAAAATCACATCATCTGAAAGCTGAATAAATTCTCTACAACATTTGTATAGACCTTTTTGGGGTATAAGAGCATATTGTGTGAGAAAATGAGGTGGTAACATGTACAAGTAAGTCTGCAAAGATAATTATGTGACATAAGAGGGCGTCCTACTTAAAATGTGAGGGCGCCCTCACTCAGATTATTATGTAATATGAAAGTATAGACCATAAGCTTTCAAATGATGTATAACATGACACATTAATGTCAATGATAACAATCAGAACTGGCCAACAACAATCCCATGTCTCCGCACTGCAAAATGTCTGAACATTCTGGCTTCGTCTATGTGACAGAGATAGGGTTAAGATTCCAAGGCCTCATCCACTCCACCACAGTCACAGTGTTCCCATGAAGTGTACAGATAATGGATAAAAGTAATCAGTGGAATCCATTTGAGATTACTGAAACATCAATTCAATAACATCCTCTATTAATAAGGGTACCATAAAACTAGAAAACATTCTTGCCATGAAACATTGACAAATTGGAGCCGATGGCCTTTTTTGTAGTGTAAAATTTTTAGTGAATTGCTGACTGTGAAAAAATTGTTGAGTATATTACATGTACTGATTTGTGTAAACAAAACTGTCATGTGCATTTCACTTTTGTGAATCATGATGACTCCTGAAATTTGCGAAAGTGTTATGCATGCAAAACTTTGGGGTTTTACATTATGCTACTTGAGCAGAGTATATATTTTTGTCATGATACACTTTGATATGTAAAAATCATAGCCAAAAACCTTTTAATGTCATTGTGCAAAATACTGCCCGACCATACTATTGACCATTCCTTTGTCCAATGTTTTGCTTGACCCCACAGGACAGTTGGGCCACTGCCAGCACCAAGCAGCGAGAAAAGCTCCTGGAACTGATCCGCCGGCTAGCCGAAGACGACAAAGACGGCCTGATGGCCCACAAGGTCCTGTCCCTCCTCTGGACCCTGGCCCACCAGCAGGACGTTCCTACAGACATCATGGACCAGGCCCTACATGCCCACACCAAGATCCTGGACTACAGTTGCTCACAGGTAAGTTGCCAGGTTTCACAGAGCCACTGAGAGTTTTGAGAGAGAGAGAAAAGAATGTGGGCATCTGATAACACAGCTTTTTATGTGTCTTCGGCCATACAGAGTGTTCTGCCTCTTTCATTATATTTGGAAGCATTGTCAAAACTTGCACTTCTGAGGGAAAACATGTTGATATTTAGCGCTACTTTGCTAATCTTCCATCATGATATTATATCCAAAATGAAAGAGATCTGTGGCATTTTGTTACAACCCCTCAACAGTCTTGGTTCACATCAACCCGTTTCTGATTCAGAGATTAACTTGCAAAATAAGATACTATTTAATCTTGTATGAGAACATGAGATGAATCTGCATTGGCATATGGAATACATAAGACTGTGGGGATATGTAAGATTGGAGGTTGCCAATGTATCGACTCAGTAAACCAATATGTGTAGTAGGGACTTTGTATATTGACACACAAATAAGTACTACCTCTTCCTGACCTTACATGAATTACTCGTTAGCAGCCTAAATGCACCATGGAGAATTAGATATGAAGATGTGTATGCATCAAAGGAAGATGTGAGGACAGACACATTGTGTGAAGAAATGTTAGATATTATGATAATAATGATAAAAATAATGATAACAATAACAGCGATAACAATAATGATGATGATGATGATAGTCATAATAATAATAATAGGGGTATATATAATGCCCTTTGCCACTCAGTCTGAGTTCTCAAAGGGCACAACAACAACAACAAAATCTCTCACAGCATAAAAGAGAGAAAGAAATAGAGGAAAGAAAGAAGGAGTGAAGTTATATGCACAGAAATTGAGGTTTGTAAATAACAAGAGGAATGCTTATACCTCTCCCATTCCCCCTCCTAGGACCGAGACTCCCAGAAGCTGCAATGGATAGACAAGTTTGTGGAGGAGCTGAGGAAGGACAACTGGGTCATCCCCGCCCTCAAGCAGATCAAGGAAATCTGCAGTTTGTTCGCAGAGGTGAGTTCACACTTAGGAGGGTGGGCTTTCCCAGTCTAGCCAAGAGTGATTGTCCCTCTGCTGAGGATTTAAAAGAATCTAGTCGATTTGCTTCACATCTGTTCAATATACTGATTCTTTTAGTGGGAACTATAAAGTTTCTGTACTGTTGTGATTACATATTGATAGTGCACTGAATGAGTGCCATATCTCAAGCCGAATGGATATAAGTTCACCTGCATTCGTAGGTCATGTGTAGTTGAACGTCCATACTGATCTCTTGAACTCTGCGTCACCCTACCTTCTTACTTTCCTTGCCCCTGTCTATCCAGGCACCTCAGAACTACCCCTCAGCCCAGCGCAGCTCCCATGTGCAATATCGTCATGACGTCATCAACTCGCTGCAGACCAAACACTCGCTGGTGACACTCGTCGCCGAGAACCTCTCTAGCTACATGAACATTGCGAGGCAGTTTGCAAAAGGTATGCCACTTGGAGACAGACAAACAGACAGACATGAGGGAGTGTATCAGAATACGATGCTGTTTTAGTCGAAGCTGAAGAGGAATGAGGGATACCTTGTGTGGGTTTATGAGGTGTGAATTTATTGAATATCTGCTTTGCTGTTGTACTATTCAAGGAAAATATGTTTTTGCGTTGGTCTTCAACTTGGTTCATAACTTGTAAAAATTAAGAACCCAGTCAGCTGCTGAAAACAGCTTAAATCTGCTGTGCGATTGATCAAATTAATCAACTCTAAGGTGTTTCTTTGACTTTTTTTTCATGTTGAACTTCATGACATTGTGTTCTCTCTCTGCAGAAAACCCTTCTGTAGACCCTCACAACATTTCGCCACACAGCCGCTACAGCCATGTCCAGCAGGTCCAAGAGAGGCTGAACTTCCTCAGGTAATAAGGGCTGATTGCATGGAGTTTGAAATTTATTACAATTCTTATGACAAATCATGCCTGGATCATGCTTTCTTCAAGCTCATGGTTGAAAGATCAGAGATCCTCTTTCTGAATTTGTCATTTTTATGACGTGTTCGCATGTGCGAATTGCAAAAAGTACTAGTTTCGCTCATGTTGCGTAACATTGTGTGAATAGGTGAAATAATATTGTTGCTATTACATTCTGTGTGTATTATTAGTTTAAGAGCACCAGCAAACGCCAATGTTATGGTGGATTTACACTTTTTGTTTGTGGGGTTACATGCTCCGCACATCCTCCATGCAATAACGTGCTACTTCTCGTTGGTCTTCCATTCCAACACTTGATGCAGTAATAAGCAGTGGAGTTGTTTTGGTTTGATTGACTTGAGTAAATTCTTTCCACTCTGTTAGATGTCTTAGACTCATTTTGTAAGTTCACTTTGTTCTATTGTGTTGCAGATTTCTCCTGAAAGACGGACAGTTGTGGTTATGTGCTCCTCAGGCTAAGGAAGTGAGTATCGTTAAGTTTAATTGTTTTACTTCCTTTTAATGTCTGGAAGTACACTTCATGTTTGTTGCAACTGATTGACAAATTGTCCAACATCGATGTACATATGCATCAAACTAATCAGCATTTTGGTTCTAGCCATGCTAAAAAATCATGGACATACATCCTCAGGTAGTATTCAAAACTACAATCTCTTGATCACTGGACAGGCATCGCATCCACAGGATGACTGCATTTTTGTGTGTTTTGCATATATATTTCCTCGATTCCCATGTTAAATTTCATAGTCGGGAAGAGTCAGTCATGCAAACCATGCAGGTGTGATGGCAGAAATTGTGATTTTCATATTTCCTTCAATCTCGTTTGCAGATCTGGAACTGCCTTGCTGAAAATTCAGTGTACGTGAGTGACAGGGAGGCTTGCTTCAAGTGGTTCTCTAAGGTAAGATTGTTGCCCTCAATTTTGCACTCTTTGATTTGCCAGAATTCATGTTGTTGTTTTTTTTTGTGGAAAATTTTGGCAGAGGATGGACTGTTGCTTTGTATTTTGTATGGTTGTTGGCAGTGTTTAAAATTACAGCTTTTTGAATAAAGAAAAAGGCTGAAAGGAAATATACTCGCTGATTTTTATCAAGCTGACTATACATTCACCCCCTCCCCCCCCCCCCAAAAAAAAAGGTGTTGTAATGTGTCACGAATATATCACCCCAACCAATATCCTTGGTTTACATGTTGATGCTCAACGATCATATTTACAGCTTATGGGAGAGGAACCAGATCTGGATCCAGAGATAAACCGAGACTTCTTTGAGAACAACATTCTACAGTTGGACCCAACCCTCCTTACAGAGAATGGCATCAAGTAAGCCCAGTGTAGGATGTTTGGCATGATGGAGTCTCATGCTTACTCCTGTGTAATGTATGAAGTCTCAATGCACTTGACGCAGCCTTCATCACCAGTGTGAAAAGGCAAATTTTGTTGATAGCTTCAATTGAGGGAGAAGGCATACAAAATAGCAGAATGAATATAAAAAGAGTAAAAGAATAAACACATCGATCATTTTTTTCTGAATGATGTAATTATTTTTACCATACTGGTAAGGTGAGATAGCTGACTTGGGCAGTAGATGTTCCTCTTCTTCAGAATAGAGAACTCCAGGTCATTGCTTTGTAAACTCTTCCATTTTTTTGCAACAATTTCAGATTTAAGGGACTGTACAGTTCTGGTTGAGGTTAGGATTTAGCTTTTAATGTTTTGCGAGATATTCAGAAACCACTCTATGAGATGTCAAAGAGCATGCAATTCTAAGGGGTATCAAAAGTTTATTTGATAAAAATCGGTTTTGAAATGGCTGAGATGTCCAAAAACAAGGTGAAACAAAGAGATCCTAATAGAAGGTGTGGCCTGTCGCCTTTATTATTTTCACTTTTTTGGATATCCCGGCCATTTGAAAACCAATTTTCATCAAATAAACATTGAATCCTTCTTAAAATGACATGCTCTTTCATAAGAGGTTTCTCATTATCTCACTTGGGAATGTTATAAACCTGAATCCCTACCTCAACCAGTACTGTAGAGTCCCTTTAAATTCTTTTTTTTTTTTTCATATCTGAATCTATGATCACCATAGTTGGTAATTAAGGTTATTACTATGCTTGATTGCTACTTTGCGACAACAGATCATTGATAGTAATGCAGGTAATGCAAAGCATAAAAGAAAAAAATAAAGAATTGAACAATAAAAAAAAATGCTATGCAACCTTACATGTTAGACCCAGTCAAACTTACACAAACCTGTACAAATTATCACTGTATCAGTACAAGTACAATAAAACAATTTCAGTATTGTGTTAATTATTCTTATAGCAGGGAAGGGATGAAGAGACCAGAGGTGATTTTGAAGATTGGATTTTTTTTTTTCCTTTTCTGTCATGAGAACCAAGGATGCAACCTTTATTTTGCCTTTCTCGTATGCTTCTTTCCCTTTCTTCCCCTCACCCTTCTGTCCATCTCCCCCCTCCTATCTCCCTACCTCTCCCTCTTTCCTCTCTCCACACCACCGTCTCTTCTCACGGTCCCTCCCCTCTCCATTCATCGCTCTGTCAACCTCCTCCTTCTCCCTCTCCATCCCTCCCTCCCCTCATTCTATCTCTCTCATGCCACATGTCCATCCAGATGCTTTGACCGTTTCTTCAAGGCGGTCAATTCCAAGGAGGGCAAGCTAGTTCCCAAACGGCGGGCCTTCCTCATGGACGACCTGGAGCTCATTGGCCTGGACTACCTGTGGCGTGTGGTGCTCTGTGCTGGGGATGACATCGCATTCAAGGCTATCGATCTCCTCAAGGAGACATACACCAACCTTGGGCCCAAGCTGCAGGCCAGCCAGGTCAGTTCCATAGTTAGTGGAGGGGTTCGTTTTGTGACATTGTTTGTTTTGTGACATTGTAAACTGACATACAATGTGTACTCAAAATCACTTTCAGGGACAGTGCATAAGTTTGCTTATATCATTTGTTTTGATTTCTGAGAATTAGAATATAGGTAAAATGATGTACTCTGATGACATTGTGCCGATCAATATTGTAAAACTATGCAGACAGTTTCACAAATGTACCTGTGTCTGTATTCGTAATACATGTAACAGCAGTGTTATTGCCAGTTTCTTGAGTTGCCATATATGTTTTTGAAATGATTAACTCTTTAAGATATTGCCTCACGTATTGTATCCATGGTGGGAAATCCCCAACTTAAATGTTTCCTGAAAAGGGAAAATACTTGTATTTCTCATGTCATTACTATGGTTCTAGATTGTGAGTGTGATCAGCCTATCATGAAATTACCCGTGGCTTGCAAGTTGCGGTTGGTGAAATGCATTCCGAAATGGGTGTATTTGACTGTACCGTATGACTCCTATTTTTCCCCCTCTTTCATGGTCTCATGGCATCATGCAGAGTGACATCCATGAAGATTTCATCCAGTCATGTATGGACAGACTGAAGGCCATGTACGACACTCTACGGGTCCTTGAGACGGACAAGGAGTGTGCAGACAAGGTAATGTCCAGAACAGAGACTAACTAAATGACTGTAGCCTTTATGAAATTTCAGGTTCCTGTATGACATACTGACATGATGCCTTATCATGTTTGTAAAGACAGTCAGTGTTTGCATTTAACTTCACATTTTTTTTTTTTTTTTTATAAAAAGCATAAAGCTTTGTATGTGTGCTAATTCAGGCAGGTCCGTGTGATATGTTTACTAAATTTACAGTAAAAAAGATTGCATTTTAGTGAGAAAAAATAAAGCACATGCAAATATGCAGTCTTCTGTGGCATTAGTCATGGTCAAAGTCATTCTCAGCTTTTAAAAACAGCCACTTGGAATGGAGGCTTAGGAAAGTGGCTGTAGTAGGCATTAAGATTCAGATTTTGATGTGTTAAACTCGGAAGATACCAGTGCTCGCATGTAAACTTTACTCTCTCTTTTTTTTTTTACACAGTTTAAGAAACATATTGATGATAGCATCTGATGATTAATGCACACTCTTGATGTGTCTTACACATTTACAACTGATATTATCGCCATTTGTTGAAATTTAAGGCAGCACACCCAATCCTACATCCTATTGTGTCATTGGTCTTGGTCACAGGTTCATTTCTCAGCCCCGAACGAAAAAGCTGCATTGTCAAAAACTGAGATGGCACTTCACAATTTGTTGGTGCTTATTGCTAGTATGTATGTTTTGTATATTTTTTAACTTTTCCCAATTGTTTTGCTATTGTTTTTGCTGGATGTGAATTGTAGGTACACCAGGAAGCCACAAAAATGACAAGAATCCTGACAATCTTGAGGGAGTACATCAGTGAGTACGATCTGGACTTCACAGATGAACGGACCATCCTACCCATGGCAAGGTCAGTGCACTTTGTGTCACTTAGAACAGGTTTAAACCAAACAGTAAAACATACAAGTACAACAATACTACTTCTCACTGCACCACTTCCTATTGTACCTCAGTGCATCATGATTTGTGTTGATCTTGTGTGTCATTCCATAGCATTAGGACTCTTGATCGTTTGTTATTGTTCTACCAGAATTAGTGTGTGATAAGATTGTTGCAAGTGTGATGATGGATAGGGCATGAAGGAAAGACTTGCAGTTGCCTCAGGAATGTCTTTGGATGTGGTAAGTTAACAGCATCACAATCTACCAGAACGACAAGCTCTTCCATATCAATTTTGATAATGATTGTTATAATAACATTCATTGTATGTTCTCACCGTAGGGTGATTTTCAAGAGACATAATGAACCAAACAGACTTTTTCTCTTTTTTTTTTTTTAACGTCCAGACAAGAGATCTATGCCAACATCAAACAGACCAATATTTAGTGGAATGGAATGAATAACATGATTGATAAAATGAGGCACTGCAGTAAAGAGAGAGACAAACAGATAATCTTATGATGTAGTTATAAGGTTACTCTACCCTCATTTTGATGTGTCCATTGTGTGAATTGCCAGAGAAAGAAACAAATAGAGACAAAGAGAAAAAAAGTTGCTGAATGAGGACAGTTTACTGCAGAAATGATAACTCATTGCATGTAACATTTTTAATGTACGATTGATTGAGTGGTGAGAACTCATTTTAAAGGTGGGCTCATACACTGTACCTGTGAACATCTATATTCTGTCTTTATTTGAACAAACCAGAGCACACAGGGGCAAGCATGTTACCCTCCAAGTGCGATTCCCCAACCAAGGTCGGCAGGTGGACGACATCGACATCTGGTCGCACACCAACGAGTCTTTGACGTCGGTCAGGAGACAAATCCTCCTCAGGTATGGGATCGATTGTCTTTTGGTGTTCTTTTGGTCATTCCAGATACAGTCTGACCTCATTTATCCAGCCGTGTCTGGACTGGCATCTATTCACATAAGTGATTTGGCCAGATCTGGGAGAAACAATGTTTATGTACATGTATATATGAGTACAAGTAGGCTGCTGACCCAGTGGTAGCTACAATGTACATAGGTAGTGTACAATGCAACTGTAGTGTAATTTATGCTAGCCTACTTGAAAATCATTGGCATGAAATTTACACATTTTACTGTAAAATTCATAACATGTTTCTGTAGAGAATATCACAGGTAAATTGTATGAGTTTTAATTGTGTTTGAAATCACACATTTTTTTTCATCATTGCTTGGAGGTGTCAGGATAATGGAGAAGTCTAGATAAGAGAGGGACGGATAATCGATGTCGGACTGTATTTGTGACTGTGCATCACAAAACGAACAAAAAGTCGCACTCCGTGATTTCACGTAAGGACTCAAAAAAGGTGAAAAGGGTCAACCAAGTCAACATTTAGTTCTTCATGTTTTATTAAAGAGCTATCCTTCTCCTATATTATTCAAAAGTTTGGGATCATAAAATGAGTGGGAAAGTGCATTTTCAGTAGTTTTTCTACAACCTTTTTTTTTGTGTGTAGAGTAGTGAGATCAGGTATGTCTTAGAGGCCCCTTTTCATTTCTTGATAACCCTTTGCACGCTCTTCACTTTCAAGTCTGATAACTTTTGAAGGAATAATGCTACTGCTATGAAAGTTGACATTAATCATGGACAGAATGTGTTGATACGATATGCTCAGTTTCAATTCAATCTGATAATCCCTTCATTGTTGTTGCCCCAGTGGTTTACATCCTGTTTTTTGTCCCATTCATCGCACAGATAGCACGGTTTCGTATGAAAGATTAAGCGCTTGAATAGACAGATAGACCGTGTACTTCAGAGCCTCTTTTCTCGGTTCACACTTTTCCAGAGTGTGCGCTTTCTTTCCAATATTTAGATAGGTTAGGAGAGTCCATTTGAATTGAGTTATACATCATTGTAAAGCTTAGAGTCGGCTCTTTCAGAATCTGTCCTTAACTAAAAATCCATGTCTGGCGACTTTTTGTTTGTTTTGTGGTGCAGGGTCACATTTATTTTTATTTTGCATTTCTTAGATTATTTGTGAGGTGAGGTGTGGCTCAGGAGAGCAATGGAGTAGAATTTCGTTGTGATTGATGCATGATATGTCTGGACAGTATTTTAGGTTTTTGTGCCATTTCACTTTTCTTTTAAGACCTAGGGGCACTTTCATTTTAATTTGTCTGGTTCTTATTTTTTTCATGTGTTTTGACTGTATGACAACAGTGTTTGTAGGTTGCAGGTGATTGACAAATTGCCCTACATCGACGTACAAGTTGTAAATAAGCACTGAATTAATCAGTGCTTTAGTAGTAGTAGCCATGATAAAAAATCATGTGCGTACATACTCGAGCAGGATTCGAACCTATAACCTCGTGATCTCCAGACAGGCATCATCTCCACGACACCACCGAGCTTCCGCCCAACAGCAAGTGGTGGATCTAAATCCTTATAGCATGCAGTGGGTACTGCTTTGTTATTCAAATTCATGAAATTCTTCCGTCGAGATGTTTTCATTGCAACTGATTGACAAATTGCCCTACATCGACGTAAATAAGCACTGAATTGATCAGTGTTTTTTAGTAGTAGCCATGATAAAAAATCATGTGCGTACATACTCGAGCAGGATTCGAACCTATAACCTCGTGATCTCCAGACAGGCGTCATCTCCACGACACCACCGAGCTTCCGCCCAACAGCAAGTGGTGGATCTAAATCCTTATAGCATGCAGTGGGTACTGCGTAATTATTCAAATTTATGAAATTCTTCCGTCGAGATGTTTGCATTGCAACTGATTGACAAATTGCCCTACATTGACGTAAATAAACACACCCATGATAAAAAATCATGGGCGTGATTACGCCCATGATTTTTTATCATGGCTACTACTAAAACACTGAGTAATTCAGTGCTCATTTACATTGATGTAGGGCAATTTGTCAATCAGTTGTAATGAAACATCTTGACAGAAGAATTTCTTGAATTTGAATGTTTAGGTGCTGGTTTATCCGAGATTAGTAGCCAATATCCAAGCCTATTCACTCATATATATCACTCTCATGTCAGTTAAAGTTGTGAAATACTTTTCCAGGTTGCTTGAACCCTGAATTGCCAGAAAATGTTATTAGGGGAAAACCCTCTCATCTTAACCCTCTTCAGACCAGCATCCTAGAATGAAATGGACATTTAATGGCAACATGTTGGCCATGGGATCAAAGGAGTTAATATGTGGTGTTCTTTGTCTCCTAGGCCCCCCCCCCCCCCCTCCTTTGAGGTGTAATAGTGGGTTCCATAACATTTGCTCCTGTGACAATTGCTCCCATGAAATATATGCACGTTAAGTCAAATAGAAATTCTACTCACAAACATAACCCCAACCGTTTTGCTACAACACACATTTTCCATATACCCCTGCTCGAGTATACTCTGGACTTGTCCTCAACGGGTTAAACCAAACCTAAAATCCTATCACAACCCAAACCCTAAGTCCGTGGAGAAAATAAGACCAGAGCAATTGTCGCAGGAGCAAATGTCATGTCACCGTGATATGCTTTATTGATTACCGTTTGGCCTCACAACTCCACACGAGATGGTACTGTATGTTAATGCATGCTTGTTGGTTGTGTGCTTTGATAGAGCCAAGGCTAGCCTAACAAGCACCAGACTGGATCTGTACATCAACGGGGAGCTCCTCGACCCATCTGAGGACCGGAGGCTAGTGGGAGGCATCCCTCTCAGGGAGAGGACGGTGAGTTGGAGCAAACGGTCAAACACCGGTCATTTCCTGGCATCCCTTTTTCAGTAAAAAAACAGTTGTAATTGCTTGGAAGTCACATGCACGATGGCTGCAGTTTCCACAGTAACAGTAAACTGTAGCTTCAGGTGATTACTGTATACGCTGTCTTTTTCGAGAAGGTTTAATTTTCGCAAATTAGTGAATCACAGTTTGTTCATGAATTTAACAACACACAAAAAATGTCTCAGTGCGCTAGGTTAATAGTGCAATTACGATAGCGTTAATGTCAGTTCGCGAAAACAACATCTCGCAAAAATGTCTGTAAACTTTTCGTTTGCGAAAATGTCTGTATGCAAAAATAACAGCATATACAGTCTGTAGGCCGGCTGCTGCCTCAGTAAATCTATGTAGAGAGGTACAGTGAGCTGTACTCACTGAGACTATTTACATGGTCTTAATTCACAGAATCTGTTTTATTGAAAAAATTACATTTTTCGTATGTTTGGATTTTTGCAGCCGTCAAACACAGCACAAGTAAAATACCTACAGCTTCTGGGCTTTTACGTAGCTGCCTCCATAGGAATGGCAGTTATGATTGGATGAGACTAGTGTTATATGCTGTATGACAGACATGTAGGCCCCAGGAAACCTGAAGAGGAAATATTTGTGATAAGCCTAAGTCAATCAGTTGCATAGAAGCCTAAGCCAAGTAACTGTGTTTTGAAATTCCTATGATCTTTTGTTACATTCTGTTCCAAGGATTCCAAAGGTTAACTCATCAAAATACTATTTCACTTACAGCGCAGAGACAACAGTTGACCTCAAAGTGCCTTGACTTTGTTTGATATGAAATAAAGAAAGTACTCCCTCTCTTCTCTCTCCATAGCTTATAACAGCCAAGCTGTGTCCGACGGGCTCCAACATGCCTTCATCCCCAGACAGTTCGTCAGACTCTTCAGGCGGCTCCCCCCATCACCCCTACGATGGACCCAACGTGGAGGCAGAGAAGTGTCTTCCAGGGGTGGTAAGTCCATGCACTGGTCTTTATGTTTCACATCATCCCAAGTCATTCAAACCCTCACAGCATTAGACTATCCGAAGGGGTGGGGGGGGGGGGGGGCAGATTTTTTTTTTTTCCTCCAAATCTATCTGTCTATCTATCTATCTATCTAAACCGGGATTTTGCAATGACAGATTATCACGTTGTAGTGTTCTTTTTGTAGCTGAGATTTGCA